>NW_028263377.1:4890011-5040323 GCF_051168715.1 Poecilia mexicana | reverse complement strand
CAAGAGGTGATCGATCCCACACCCACATCCAGGTGACAATCTGTCCGACAGCAGAGGGCCGTCTGAACGTGGCCAGTGGCAGCTATAGCTTCCTGGCAAACTGACCGCCGAGACAGACTGAACGTAAGACACAAGACGCGTACAGGTTATTTACTTTGGGTTCAAACAGACATTTTTTGATTCCGTTTCTTCAACGTTGCCAGATGAAGGGTTACACAATCACTGCAGGTACTAAAATATTTCCAAATCGATTTTTCTTTTTCGATACTTAGTGGGATTTACAATGTTGACTTCAGATGCAGATTGGTAGGAAGTGCTGGTTCACTCCACTCACTTGTACACAGAAATTAGAACAAAAGCAAATTGATTTTACAACCAGCGTCTAAGGAAATCATCCCATTCAAGTTGGAAACAGTGTGTAAACGAGTTTCTCTAGATATTTGAAAGATAAATAGTAATAATTTTAACTCTAAACAGGTTTTTAAGACACAATTATTTTTAAAAAGTCCACTTGTTCAGAGCTCTTATTTTAACAAACTGTATATTTTCAGGGTGTGTCCTTCTAACCCAGCCAGGCCAGCTGGTTTGCGTCAGCCAGGACGTGTTCACATAGGTCAACGTGTTGCTGACCTGCGTTGCATCTCCACAGCGGAACGAGGTGCGGCTCCAGTTCGATGCCGCCCGCCACAGATTGGATTAGCAGGCGCGTCTGGTGCCCGTTACTAATTGAGTGATGAGGCAGGCGAGTGGCGCTCTATTAGTTTCACTTTTCAGATAACACATGGGCTCACTGAGACCTAAGACCAAACTACATGATGATTCAGACATCCTGTATGCAAAGGCTTTATAGTTTCTTGCAAAAAGTATTCATACTCCTTAATTTTTTTTTTGGTCATTTGGGAAGTTTTTCCTTCAGCAGATGGGAAAGCTGGTAAGAGTTGGAAGATGGGTGGAGCTAAAGACAGGGGAATCTTGGAGGAAAACCAGTTACAAGCTATAGGTTTTATGTAAAGTATGTCAATGTCAGTGGGTATGAATACTTTTGCAAGACGCCGTCGGTCCAAATCTAACAAGAAATGATAAAGAAAATTCTTACGCGCTAAACTCTGCTCCCAACCTAAAATTCATAAAAAGTGTAAAACTTTATCTACCCTGTACCCTTAGAGGTCAAGTTTGTCTTTGCATAAATTAGTTAATATATAGGAACTCCAGAAGAGTTCTTCACGTATACAGCAAATATCACAATTTATATATCTTAATATAACCATTTTAGTTGTAAAAATTTCTTATGAACTAACCCATAAATTTAATGGTCTAGTTCAAGTATAACTTTTTTTCTTCATATCATCAGTGGAAACCCTATTAAAATCCAGGTCCAACTTTGTCCACATTTTCCTTTTAATGTAAAGTATTTTAGCATGTGAACCGCAGGAATAAAAACCTTTAAAATTTACATAGTGATATATTTGTTTCACTTAAGTCAACACGTAAACTGTTTGAACCCAAAGAAATGGTGAACGGTAGTCAGATGTGACTGTGCTGCAGCTGTGAGGACGCCAGTGAACAAAGGAGGAGGAAGAAGGAAGCTCCTTTACGTCCCTTTAGGCGGCGTCCATTTTAAGGCCGTGGGGTCAATGGTCTTCCCATTACCGCGTTTGGTCTCCTTCGCCTTCCAGTCGTCAATTAGGTCCTTCAGAGAGAAAGGAAAAAAAGACAGTTAGTTACTGACTAGATGGGAAAATAAACTGTAAACCAAAGACAACAGTCCGAGTTCTTCACCTGTCTCTTTAAAACCAGGTGCTTTCCTTTCCAGTATTTGAGCATTTGAAGGGACTGCAGTGTGCTGACAATGTCCACCGGATTCACTGCTGTCTCCTGGCTGATCTCTGCAACAGAAAGGGAGAAATTAAAGGAGTTTAGGGTGGTGGGGTCAGCAGCGCCTGCTGAATCCACGGTCCTCAGTGGTTCAAATACTGTAGGTTCGACTGATTGGTACCAATATAGCTGGTATCTAAATGATCAAATTAAAATGATCAATTCTAATTTGACCATATAATTGCGCAAATTAGAGTTACAAAAATACATTTGCTTAATGGAAATATGGCAATTGTGGAAAAAAGGTTTTTGATGGGTTTTTTCTTCACCATCAAAATGATCGTATTTTACAAAACTCATATCACACAAGTCATGTGATCAACAGTTTGATGTTACTACTGCCAGAAATGACAAAGAAGACGACAGGAAGTGGTAGGAGGATGTTTTTTTTTTTTAAATAAACAAGCTTATCCATGTGCAATTTTATTTCCATTTCTTTTAAAATAGAAACAATTGCAAATTTTTATTTTTTTGACTTTGCAGAATATTGAGAAAGTTTTGGGCAAATTTGAAATGGAAACGTAGCAAATGAGAGACTGTAGAGATCTTGCTAAATATTTTAGCTCTAGAATGTGACTTCAACGCCTTTTCCCTTAAAGATATCGACTTTAAAAGCTTTCAAATACAGCAATTATACTGGTAGTACTATTAATGACGGATTAAATTAGCTAAATATGTATTTCATTCTTCACCAAGCAAATTGGAAATGAGAAACATTTTAATTTCATCTTCTCAAACTGAAATATGCTACATGCTATAGAATAGCATATTTCAGCAACCAGGCAGTTCAAAGTGTTTAGAGCATAAAAAAATAATACAGTAATTAATTTATGAAACAAGATTTTGTCAAATGAGAACATCAAAATCATCAAGCTCATGTACTTGGACTATATTTATCAATGTTCCAGTTATTATGATTCAAACGAAGCTTTAAATCAAACGGTTTTTAGCCTTCATTTAAAGGAACTGTTTCGGCAGTTCTGCAGTTTTCTGGAAGTTTGTTTTAGATTAGTGGAACGTAGAAACTGAATGCTGCTTCTCCACAGCAACTTTTCAGACAAAAAAAATAATTGGTGCTGCCCAAAATCTGGTTTATAAACATTGGTGATTGACCAGAAAACTGCAATCAGTGAACCCCTAGTTTTCACTGGAATCCATGATGTAAAAAAATTCTACAGAATTTTCCTTCAAAATCTGGACTCGGTGTCTCTGTATAAGCACATTCAAGCACATCAGAACTACTTCTAAATGTTGTATGACCTTTGCTGCCTCTTGGCCAGTACTCTCTTGAAAAAGAGGTTTTTAATCTCAATGGGACTTTCCTGATTAAATAAAGGTAAAATAGTAATAAAAGAAAAACATTCCAACCTTTGATGGAGATCTCCTTTCCCTGAAAACTGTTGAGGTACCGCAGCAGAACATCTTTCCAGTAACTTCTGTAGCTGATCAGACCCAGGTCGGACAGGGGGCGCTCAGGCGAGCCCACCTTTTCCTCCACCTTGGACAACAGATAGCCTGTTTGTTGTTTTTGGACAAGAGAGAAAGTTGTTTTTAATTGAATTCTCTGCACATATCTTAGTGCAGAACAGAAAAGACGTACAACAGTTTTGCTGAAACTTTTCTGAGAGGCACCCTCCTAAATCAGGCGACATTTATCAGTGAATGAGAGCCGTGTTTGTACTCACTGAAGTCAATGAGCATCTTTCCGTAGCCTTGCCTCATGTACTGCGGCATGGTGAGGATGCAGGACACGTTGTAGTTCAAGAACGAGTTCTTCTCCTGTGGAAGGAGAGGAAACTGCTGTGACAGAGCAGGATGGGGCCCCTGGGCTGGAAACCATGTTAACTGGGTATGAACTGACGCTAGGCAGTAGCTCCATGTTGCTCCCTCCACAAAATTACTATAACTTCATAATTTTCAAATACTTTTGTATTGTTTATATTCATAAAAATCTGAAAATAAAAGTACAATGTCTGCCAAATATGCATTCATTAAAAAAATAAAAATAAAAAAAAATGTGTGGGTGCTCTGGCCCAATATCTGACAGTATGAACCAGGGTGGGACGGGAAATATGGCTTAAAAAATTTAATCTTCGATATTTTTTAATCCAAGATTAGATTTCCAAACTCACAGCATCAGATTGTTGCTATGGTAACAAAACAATCTAACTATGAATATTGTTCTTTGAAGTTTTACAAAGTAAACTTGCCAGTTCCTTAAAATCTTGTATTTAAATGTTAAACAATTTAAAATAATTAAATTCATGTATGCCTAAACAATTGAATCAAATTTAACAGCATTGATCATCTCAATAAACAAGTGTTACATTTATGAATCTGTGGTCTGTTTTCAAATATTAGTGTTTATGGGGCTCCTGAAGCTCTTGGGGGCCTGATGGAGCTGCTGACTTAATTTGGATTAAACAGAAGTGCAAATGTGTTGTTTTTAGACTAGTTGTGGGTTTAAATAGCATTTCACTCGAGATCTTTTCCCATAACATATAATTAAACAGTAATACTTTTAAATTTCCTGTCAACTTAACATCTTTTAATACAAAACACAGTGGACCACCGGTGGACCGACTCGACGCCCCGACCACCGGGCTTAGCAAGTTTTCTGGGGGAAACCCTGGATAAAATCAATTTATCGTCCAGCCCTAGTATGAACTCCTCCAACTTCCTGGTGCTTTAAAAACTTAAATCTAGATAATTACCAGGGAATGCTTGGTGTTGCATTCACGGGCTAACATCAAGCAGCACAGTTTCCACAAAGCGAGAAAGCAGTAGGCTTCTGAAGGCGTTACCTTGGAGAAATATCCGACTAGGTGACATCCCGTGTTGTCGGCTTCCGTCATGACATAGAAGAGGAATGGCTCCACGTCGTAGTACAGTGTCTTGTGGTCCAGGAAGAGTTTCGCTAGCAGACACAAGTTCTGACAGTAAATCTGTGAGTGGAGAGAAGACAACAGGTTGATGAAACCGATTCGTTTTGCCTGACAACGGTTAATGAAAGGGATTACAGATGTAAAGCTTTGCCTTGTTCTTCTTTCCGTCCACCTCAAAGACAGAGATGTTCCCCTTTCTGTAGATCTCGTCGCCTGGTGGATGTTTCCACACACACTTGGCCTGGAGCAGCAAAAACAACTTCAGGTTAGCATTTTTTTTTTCAAAACCAACCAAAATTTTAACTCAAACATTGAGCAGTAGGGGTGCCCTACCATGTGCCTGCGCAGAATGGTCTGGCTCTTCATATACTTGAGGCAGAACTCGCACATGAAGAGCCTCCCCAGGCGGGCGTACTCCTCGGGGTATGGCGAGTGGTACCAGGTGTCCAGCTCGAAGCGGCCAAACACAATGGTTTTGATCATGTTGCTGCCCTCCGACACCTGGCCGGCCAGACGGAGCTTCTCCTGCGCAGCCGGGTCGGGACAGACGGGCAAACGGGACAGGAGGCGGCGGAGAGGAGACGGGGAGGAAAGGCGGGAACAAAGATTCAATTATTGAAGGGAAGACAAAGGAACCGCCTTAGTGGAGGGACCCGGCCAAGAAAATTAAAGGTGCAGGAAGAAAAAGTCAGATGGGGAAGTAACGCTATAAGCTTCACTTGAATAGATGAAAGTCATCTGGACTGGAAAAAAAAAAAATCTTATCAAGTATTTTGTCTAGTTTCTAGTGAACATTCTTGAATATCATTGTCACTAAATACATGTACTACCATGTACATTCTAATGGTTTGATAACTTTTGTAATTATATATATATATATATATATATATATATATATATATATATATATATATGCATACATTGTTTGTTGCTGTGGTTTCTCGGTTTTCTTTTCTCTCTTTCTGCAGGTTTAGAGACAAACTTCAAGAGTCTTGACTTGTGTTCCCTCTGTGCTTCTTTCTCTACTCTTTACTCTTTTCCATTCAAACTTTTTCCCATCTTTCTCCCTTTCCTTTTCTCTCTGTGTCCATTAAATTTGGAAAAAACCCAAAGAAATTTCTAATAAAGTTTCTTCCATATGTCAAGGGGAGCAACATGGCAAAAGCAGTAATCCTGGGCTTGTGAAAGTAAATCTGTTGGGCCTCATCTTGACACACTGCCAGACAGGACATGTTTAAAAACATATATTAAAAATTACAAGCTTCATTTAGGCCTCTCACAATAAATGTTGCTGGACCATAAGCTGTCCCTGTTATTATTGAGATAATTGATAATATTGTTGTTTTGTCAAGTTATATATTTGTGATGACATAATAATGCAAGTTTGCTCTCTCAAAAAACAGTAACTTTAAATTTTGCATAGAACACTTTGAACTGGAAGATTTTTTTTAATATCCAAATTAAAACACAACCAAAAAGCAAAAAGTAAAACGAAAATAAAAACCACGCACAACTGAAGCAGCAAATAAAATGGGTTATGATGTTTCTGTAAACAACATTGCCTGTCAAGAAATATTAATCATCAGATCGGAAATGATCAAGTTCATTTTAATTTATCATGTTATTAATTGGTTAATTACTTACTGTAACAGGCACAGTTCTACAAAATGTCTTTCCAATGTTATAAATGAACAAATAAAGCTGTTAGTAGAACTAGACTTTCTTAAATCAATATTCAAGAATTATTGACTTAAAACATTTCTTGCTGAAAAATTCCTATTTCAAGTGTATGAAGATATTTGAACTAGAAACTAGGCAAGAAATACTTGGGTAAGATTTTGTGTTTTCGAAGTGAATTCACTGGGTAATTACTGTATTTCATTGTCAGCTAACATCTGAAGTATCAGAAATGAACATGGAATGACATGAAGTGATCGTCCAAACTACCAAATCTATCTGAGACTCCTGCTGTGGCTGCAGAGGAAGGTTTTCAGACTGAAAAAGAGAAGAAGAGAAGTAAGGTAGGAAAAAGGGAGAAGCGGGGGAGGGTTAACAACAAAAACAATCAAAAAAACAGAAGGAAGGAAAAGTGGAAGGGTGGGAGGTGATGATGAGTTTTCTCTCTTACAAGGTCCTCCGAGGCACGTGCCTGCGCTTTCCTGAACAGCTCGAGGTCGTAGTCGCTGGTGATGTTCTCCAGCAGCGGCTCCCGGCTCGTCCCGTGGCTCTGTCGGTGTTCCTGGGAGCAAGTGGGGAAAAATAACGAGAAAAGTGGGATTTTTATAACGTGGAGAAGATTCGGTCTGACGTCTCTTCTCTGCTTACTGTATATTTCTCCTTCTGCTCCTTATTGAGGCCAGAGTTCCTCTTCCGCCTCAGCTCTGTCACCTTATCTTTGTAGCGCTGCTGTCCCTCTGTGGGGGCCTGGAACAAACACAGTTGGTATGAACGAAAAGCTGATTTGGGCCTTTGCAGATGAAGATTACGGGCTGACTAGAGGTATCATGTAAATAGAAAGGTTGCTTAAATTCACACCTTCACACCTGCCAAAATGTTAGCTAGATGCGGACGATGTTTTCATAAACTGGTTACTTATAGCTTATTCACCGTTTCTACCAGTTACTCAAAATTATACCACAATAAGTATTCTGGTACTATGTCTTTATTCTCATACAACTGCAACTTTATTCTAGTAATATTACAACTTTATTCTCGTACTACGACTTTATTTTCATATTATAATGACTTTGTTCTCATAATATTACTACTGTTCCGGTTTTACTACGACTTTATACTTGTATAACTACGATTGGATGCTCAGTGACTTCTGACAGTGCAAGGAAGAGTTCTGAATTCAGGAAATGTTTTTGTTGTATTTTCAATTGGAAACTCAGAAACTCTCACCTAGAAGTACCAATAAAATGCAGCACAAGTAAAAAAATAAAAATATCAGAATTGTAATTCTCTGACCAACTGAGATGCAGAGATGTGGTACAATTTTGATTAATTGATTGTTACATCACTAACAGACAATTACTGGTACCAAAATATGCCAAGGTTTCAAGAAGTTGTGGTTTTAAAACAGCAAAAATCTTAAATTGTGTTTTTATGTTTAAATATAGACAGCTGCGGCGTTAAAGATAAAGGAGGGACATCCATTACTCCAGGTTTTAACACCACACTTGGCAAGCTGTTTTAAACAAATCAATAAAAAAAAAAACTAATTAAAAATGAAATGATAATTTTACACAAGGTTATATCAAAAGAATAGAAAAAGACTTCAAACATAAAAAGAACTTGTTTGTTTTTTCTTTGTTTATTCCAATCTCGTAATCTCCTTTCAGACTTTTAGAACGACCTGCCTTATCAAATCAAGTAAACAGGTGCATCAGACGAGGATTTTACTGAGAACCAAGTGACAGTAACCCGTCATCGCTCTGACCCTGCCACCCTGACGACCAGCGGTGCGATCTCAGCTGTTCCTACCTCAAAAGCAACACATGAGTCAGGAGGGACACAAACCTGTGTGTGTGTGTGTGTGTTTGCTTTCCAGCACATTACCTGGTGCCTTGTGGAGTGTCTGTTCTCATCCTGCCGATGCGACAGCGTCCTTTCTTCGGACTGCTTGTCGCGTGTCGTTGCCTTGCCCTGTCAAACAAATCAACACTGTCTGGAGCCCTGTAGCAAAAACACAACAGCAGCCTCCTCCATGTTTCTACAGCATGCCAATTTCTATTTGCTTCTCTTGCTTTTTTCACATTCATTCACCAAACACTTGGTGTGATGGCAGACCAGAGGACCAGTTCAACCATCAACATGTTTCCTCAGTAACCAGGAGAATGGTTGTCAGATTTATGTTTTATGTCAGATTTATGCTTGTGGATTGCAAACATTAATCCACAAACAATGTAATGTAGAAGTTTGTGATTGTATCATAAAAGGTTAAAAAGTTCCAGGGTGTGAAAACTTTTGCAAGGCAACGTATACAGCCATGTGTAAATGTATGGCTTTGGGTACTTTCCAGCCATTCCAGCTTTGTGTGACTTTTTTGTCATAGTTAAACACAATTTATCTGAAATCCTTGCAGATTCTTTATTGAATGTATGCGCCATCTACTTGTATATCTTTATATAGAGGACCACATTCACCGTTTTTACCCACAGAAGGAGATCTTCCTTGATAAATGAGAACTTTTTCCTGATTCTCATATTTTTTCACTTCTACTGTGGTCTACTAGTTAGATTTAGAGGTATGATGTGAATTATGTTTTGGTTAAGGTTAGAAAAAGACTAACGCTAGTTATGAAAAATGTCTGGGTTAGGCATAAATACAGTTACTACAATGAATGGAAGACAATACAAAGTCCTCAGTTTTATTGAAGTCCGCAGATGTGTGTGTGTGTGTCTTCTTGTATTTGATACATTGTGAGGACCATCGTCCTAACACATCAGTTTTGGGGACTGACTGCTGCTCTTGGGGCCCAAACAAGAGCCCCAGAAAAAGTGGTGCTGTTTTTGGGTTAGAGGTTAGGTTTTGGACTAATGTGTGAATTGAGTTTATATTTAGGTATAGGGTTATGCAGGTTATGTTTAGGGTAAAGGTCAGGGCTAGACTATAGAAATGAAAAAAATAAATAAATAATAGAACAAATTCCAAAGTCCTTGTGATAGAAAGGAATTTGGATCTTTAAGGTCTTTATGTGTACCTGCCTAGCTCTTTGGGACCATTTAAGACATTTTACTAACCTTTTGAAGACTGATGGGCCTTAGGGGGACCAAAGCCCAGACCTGATACAGTAGACCCCTTTGTTTACATTTAGCAGTTAGCTTTAGAGTTGAGGTGTGAATTAGGTTTTGGTTAAGGTTAGAGTTAGGAAAAGTCTAGTATTGTCAGGGTTAGGGAAAATGTCTGGTTTAGGCTTCACTACAGTAACTAAAATGAATGCAAGTCAATACAAAGCCCTAGTATGTATGGAATACAAACATGTGCATCTGTGTGCAGTGCGTGTGTGTGTACCTTGCATTCATCAGCAGAGAGGTTGTGGTATAGCGGGCAGCCTGATATAGAGAAATGTCTCTCATGTCTTCCTGTTAGATGACCTGGGAGAAAAACAGGACGGGTGAGAACAAGAGGAAGATGAGAGGATGTTTGCAGATGAAAGGCAGTAAATTTAAAGCGGTATGACATTTGATGGGGGGCGGGGGGCGGCAGGGAATCTGTGTGGCGTTTAGGTCCTCTCACCGAGTGAGTTGCATCCTGGGGTCGGACACTTCATGTTAAAATTGTAGCTTTCGTGGAATCGTCGTCGTTTGGGTCGATGGGAGAGGTCGTGGGCGGCGGCCTCTTTGAGCGACAGCTCTTTCGCCAGTCTCTCGTCCTCCTCTTGTGAAACGACAATATTGTTGTTAGAAGAGACGTGGTCATTGCTCGGACTGGAAACGTCAATATCTGACTCCGAGGATGGGGCGTTGCCTGTTGGGGTCCGCGGGGGCGTCTCGTCCTGGTCCGCTCCTTGTTTCGCGTCTGCTGGGCGAGTTGAGAAAGATTAAAAATCCTAAACTCTAACGTCAATTTATTTGAAAAGAAAGCATCTTTACAGCCCTTTACTCCCTCTGATTTATTTTAAGGGGGGAATCTCTGCAGGTCACATATGTCCACACATACAGATGCAATTAACAGCCTTCAGCAGTGGCAGCACTCAGATAAATCCAATAGTGAAGAATGATGTTACTGCTGCTGAAGATCAGGCAGCTGTGAGACCCAGGCTGCCAAATGAAAGCACATATTTCAACCTGTTCCTTTTATGCTTCTATTTTTTTTTCTTTTAGCCTTCAGTTAACACAGAAGGTGTAGTTGTGTGTGTGACCAGCATGTTAGAGAAGTAGCAGCAGCAACTCTGAATACGGTTGTGAAGAAAAATAGCACATAAACAGATTTTTCTGTTCTCTTTTGTTTATCTTTCTATTGCAACCAAAGTCCTTTGTCTTTTATATTTTAGGGGACAATGCGTCAAGAAAATTGGGTTGTGAATAGAACTGGTCAATTTCCATGTCAATTAGTCCGATCAAAAACCATGGCTATGTTTCCATCCAATTTCTAAGTGAATTTTGAGTGAATTTTTAAAATGTCACAAAAAAAAAAAAGAGAGAAAATGTGAATTAGCTGTGTTTCTATCAATGTGTTTGGAGCGAATCAAGTAGGCTCTGCAAATGTCAGATGTTGACATTATGCTTGGCTGTGATAAACAGGAAGTAGAAGTTACAAGCTAGTACAGACCACATGTCTCGGAAAAATGGAGAGAAGTTTTCAGGAATGTGTTCTCCGGCAAGTTGTAATTGTTCTGTAATGTCAACTAGTACTGGCGAATTTACATGCTGTCTGAAGATGTAGAGAAAGAAATGCAATTGTCACGCATGCCGACAGTGGAAACATCCGATCAGTCATGCAAAGGAAAAGTTTAAGCACTTACTGTCAAATGTGTTCCTGTCTTCCCTTTAGCGCATATTTTTTGAAAAACTAAAAGCCAACTCAAGCAAGTGTCAAAACTTTTTTGGAGGAAGTTATTTCTAATTTTGCCGTTTCCATCAATCTTTTCTAATGTGATACTTCAAAATGTGCATTAGAAAAATGTGGAACAGTGAACACACCATTCTTAATCACTACAACATTGTGTCAAACACAACCACATTTAACTCAGGCACAAGGTCCAAAGTGTAGAAGTTGCTACTGAGGGAAGAAGACTCAAAGTTGGCAAATTTCAACTCCAGTAAGATGTTACTTCATACATGTTGAGATATCAATACTTGTCTGTTCAGGCTGTCATTTAAAAAGAGAACAACAGAACTAAAAGTATAACAGCAAAGTGGCTCTGTTAAATCCTGTCAAGCTTTCAGGTTTCATCTGTGGAATATTCTGGATTTGGAAATAAGTAGTAATCTCACTGGAGTTTTAGAGTCTCCAGAGAACACACACAGAAATGTCTGTTAATACTTAGTAAAGATGACCATGCTAATTTAAAATATAAGATGCTAAAGACAGCTAAAAATGTCATATCTACAGTAATTCCTAAATATAATAGACTTAGGAATGCACCGATATGAAAATTTAGATCAATATTGCTAGTTGATCTTCATACTGCTGGTTCTGCCCCAAATCGATATCGTATTATTTTTAATTTTGTCATTTTCATCAACCTTTTCTAATGCGAAACTTTAATATACACTTTAAGAAAAAACTATTGCTGGTATCTCTAACAATAAAAACAATTGCTTTAGCAGGACAGAAAAAATATTCTGAATGCCATTAATTATTTTTCTTCTTGAACATTTGGAGTCAGTTTAAACCTTTATCATCAGGGGAAAGGTTTCTTCAAAATAAAATCAGGGATGAGATTCATCTCCATCTCCAGTCTTAACGCGCAACTGGTAAACAGATCCATCAGATTTTCAAAATAGATATTTTATTTATGCAAAACATTTCCACAATGTAAAACCCCACCTGCTTTGCATCTGCAAGAGACACCACTCAGTGACCGTAATTAAAGAGTGGACTCGGGAAATCTGACGTAACAGTTTCTAACAATAGATTTCACACTGAGGCAAAGCAGGAAGCTGGATGTCAACTTGATAAGTCAAACGAGGTTTGCTGGCTCTAGCTGCAGGTTCATATGTAAAAGGCTGGGGTTCAAGATAGATGGTGAATACATAACAGGAAAGGCTGTGAGTATCATGGCACAAAGAAAAGTTATTATGATTATTGATCATCAGTGTGGCCACTTTTAGGGAAGCGGGAGTTTTGACAATGTCGATGTGGAAAGAAAGAAGCAACGGTCTTGAGAAGATAATAACTGCTGCTGATCCATCTGTTATAATGCTATGTCTACATTCAAATATGTTGAGATTATAATTCTACAGTGAAAAAGGAAAACATCTTGGTAAAGTCCAGAGCTCAACTTAACTGAAATATTTTGGAAGAAATATTAAGAGATGCAAATAAATGACCTAATATATTATGGGTTTTTTTTTTCCATTAGAGGTTATATTTGTCTAATGTTTTAGCTTGATATGAATCAGATCTTTTTATTTTGTCCTGGTAAATAAGACATCAAAAGTAAAAGGATGATCTTTTTGTAACACTTGTATGGATGTGCCTTCACCTCATTGTGAGTAAAGTTTGAGAACAGCTGCAGTTTTCAGGACGGTTTGTCACCGATTCCTTTGACAAGCCTCCAATTTTAATGCAACACTTATTACTCCCTTTTCTAACCAGGAACAGACTGACTTCATATGTCTTATATCGACTCACCTGCATCATAAGAAAGAAAGAAAAAAATAAGAAACATACAGATCCTCCGCCTCTTGTTCTCCCTTCTTGCCTCTATAAGCCACTTCCTAAAATATCCCCTAACGCTGCTGCTTTGCTTCACACCTTCATCTCTTTTCCATGCTTCTAACTCAGATCTCATCTTTATCTTTTTATAAGACAGCAAGGAAGAACTGCAGCTCACCATTGGCTTCGGTGTCTGAGCCAGACGACCTGCTCTGACGCAAATGGTATCTTTTGGCTTTGGGGTTTGCTGCCCCCTGCTGGCTACGTGTGATCCTGCGTCCAGAGGAGAAGACGGAGGCAGGTGCTGCTGTTGCTGCTGCTGCTGGGGCCGACTCCGCTGCGGAATCAGGGCCCTCATCGTGAGCGGCAGCAGCCGGGGAGCCGCTGCGTAATGAGCTGGAGTTATCTAGAAGGAAGAAGGAAATGCCACTTTTCTGAGTCGAACTTTAAATCACCAACATGATGTTTTATCAATTCAAATCTCAGAAGTGGATGCAGCTAAACAGAAGACGACCCTGGAAGGAAAGCTGTTCGAGAACGGTTCAGTCAAAGCCTTACGACGGCATAGTATGACCACTGTAGATGAGAAGAAAAGGAGTAAATTTCAACCAAAAGATTTTATAACAATTCAATAATAAAATTTAAGGTTAATCTCAGAAATTTTCTAAAAAAAAAAAAAAAAAACTGTATGTATGAATTTCAAAGCAAAAATTTTATAGAAAAACCCCCACAAATTTTTAAGATTTTTTTTGGCTTGAGTGGCCTTTATTTGATAGTTAATTGACAGGAAAGTAGGTAATGAGAGAAGGGGGAAGACATGCAGCAAAGGTCACCAAGGCCGGGAATCGAACCTGCAACAGCTGCGTCGAGGACTAAGGCCTCCATATGTGGGTTGTGCTTAACCCCTGCGCCACCACAGCACACCCAAAAAACCCTCAAATTTTAAGACTAATCTCAAATATTTTCTAGAATAACACTGGAAATGTCTAAGTTTCAAATGTCAAAGCTTTTCCACTTTGGAATATTTTCATAGTTTCTTTATTACATTAAATTGTTACAATGTTATTTTCTAAATTAACTTGCTGTGATCATCCAGACTGCATTTCAACTAAAAAGTCCCGCTTCTAATATAAGTTCTGTTATAATGTCAACTTAAAGAACAATTTTGAAATATACATAATAAAGCATAAATAGTACATACTGACATTTCTTTAAAAAAAAAAGAAAGTCAAAAACTAATCTCTGAATTCCTTTGAGAAGTAGAGGTCTTTATTAATTCATAATAAAATTTTCTCAGCTATATACTGATGTACAGATCCCATTAGCAGCTAGGCTAAGTACTGATGTACTGTTGTCTGTTTCTCAATAAATTATTGAAATAATTTTATTGTTCAGCTTTACTAACAACTGAAAATGGTAAAATTCTAATCAAAAAATAATTTTAGATAGTTTCCTGGCAAAATTCTGAAGGTTTCTGTGACCTTTATTCAACCGTGTCTGCCTGTGGCCGGCACTCGATCCGCAGACAACTGCCTCTGTAGCCAAGTTGCACTGATGGCAATATATTTTTAAAATGGTAAATTTTTGTTATATTATGGCATTTTACATATCTTTAAGAAGACAAACAAAAGTCAAAATCTGAAGTTTCATAACATAAGTTTTGTTTTTTTTAAAGACTTATACAGCGTTTTTCCAATTGGAAAATAAGTAGATAAAAATTGGGCCCTAAAATATTGCTAACAACCCTGAAAAAATGGGCAAAGTTTTAAGAAAGAAAAACTTTCCTTTTTAACCACCAATTTGTTAAAAAAAGACTCATTTTATGGCCTTGTTTACGTATTTAACAGTGGTAGGAACAGTTTACCTTGTGAGCTCTGGCTGAGGCGCAGGGATGCGCGAGTCAGGCGCGTACTGCTGCGCCGACGCGCCCTTACTGCAGCTTTGACGTGTTCGAGGTCGGCGGAAAAATCAGAGTCCTCTGTTCCATCCGAGCTGCTTCCTGCCGTTCTCTGAGAAACCAGAAACAGTCAACAAATTATCTCTTTGTTTTTTTTTTTTTTATATATCAAAAACAGTATGTGTATATACTGTATATATAATATGTACATATATAGAATTTTTTCCCCCTGCCTGCTTCTTTTTACCAGTGATTTATTCAGCAGAGATCCCATGTTGGACGGGAAACATCACCCCTTCTATTTATCACCTTCAGCTCATCATCTCCTGTTGGAACTTTGTCAAGAAATCCTTGAAATAAGCCTTTGGATTGAGCAAAATCCAGGTTTTATTCCTGTGCCACAAAAGTATGTGTGCCACCTGAATTATCACTGTTAAGCACCTTTTGCTTTCCAATTATTAATTAAATAGCAGTACAGTATGACAGATAAAACAATTAACAGATTGTTTTAATGACAAAAAATATATTTTTATAATGAAAATTATTATAAAATAGATACATTACCAATTCTTTGTAAAACAGAAAAGTTTGGAGTGAGCACTCCTACTTTTCACAAAGATGAGTTCCAATTACATATAAGTATTTTTTGGTTTGCTTTATATACATATTTCTCTACTTCAGATTTGAAAATGAATAAATAGCTACAATAAACGACAACTCAAACACTACTAAAAAATTGTAGAAAGAAAAAAAGAGAGTGAGTATTGTATACAGTTGTATACATACTAAGGATTTGCTTAGTATGTATACAAATCCTTAGAGCCACAAGCATAAAATTTATTTATAATTCTCTATAAATAGATCAATAAGTAAAAGTTTTTTGTCCCCCATGATTACTTGTGAACCAAGATAAGCTTACAGTAACTGCGATAGGCTTAACTAGAACTGCCCCCCTCCAATAAAACTGCCTGGGGCCTCATCCAAGATTGGACCGCAGCTGCCCACTTTAAATATTAATACATGTAGCGAATAATGCACCACAGAGAAATTCAACTGCAGCAATTAAGGAGACACCTCACGGAACTATGGAGGCTATTAAATATAAAACTGTCATCGATTATATACCAAAGGTTAATAAATTATACTCTAGAACTATAAACTGTAAGGATACACTGACATCAGCGGACGTACAAGTAACAGTAAACATCTGCATTTGTAGTAGAGAAATAAACTGCTTTCGTGCGTTTGCCTTATCCTTCAAAAAATGTTCCAAGACGCGACATCCTGGTTGAACCGTCTGATCCAGACGTAAATATGAGTAACTGCTTTGGCAGCATGGCCGCATATTTGACAACTTCACAACAAGAGGGCCGTGCATCCTATTTGCATTTCACCAATTAAGTTAGAGGTGAGGCGGGACTTGCGCAAGTCCAACCAATTAACGCAGCCGTAGTTCAAACTCCGTCCAATCGGAGCGTTGTTTTGGTGTAGAGCGTTCTATCCTGTGGAAACCAAAAAACAACCCGTCCTCATCCGTTTGCTAGTGACCGTTACAAGCCGTTAAACTCCGTTCTGTCCATAAACACGGCAAGTTGGAGGAAGAGCCAATCTAAACTAGTAATCAAAGAGTAATAAGACGTTTAAGAAACAACAATAATTTCTTGCAACTACGCTGTAAATGTGAGCTAGCTTAGCTTAATAGCTCTAGCACAAACATAACTCTTATTGGAGTGAGTTAATAAAAACATGCGCAGTTTGTTAACACCTTGAAGAAAAACATTCAAGCGCCTCAGCGGCGTTCGTTTTCCAGCCTCAGTTTCATTTCCACGGCTAACATTAGCCATGACGTTATACTGCACTGCCACAGCCTCTAACGTCTTCTCTCACCTTTCTCCGTGGCATATCTTCAGTTGTGGAAGTATCTTATCCTTTACGTTGGGGGGAAGTATTCAAGCTTCCATATAAGCTGCAAAAGAGAAACGCCACCAAAGCATAACATGGACCAACTCGGCTGGAAGAAGCGCACAAATTTCCCCGCACTTCCTTGAGTGCTGAGCAAGTTCGGTACGTTGACAAAATAGCTCCGCCAGAAGATGCCACACCACTGAACTTAAAAAATTGTTTAGATGTTTTAATATTTTCTAACAAAATATAAATGGATTAGAATAAAAATGTTTTTTGAAATAATAATTATGTATGTCATAAAGCGTTAATACTTTTGTTTTGCATCTCGACCACAACACCGGTGTCACGTTAAGATGCGTCTCCCCCGCAAGTTGCGCCTCTACACGATATTTTACGGCTTCGTTTTTATCGCGAGGGTGCACTTAATGAACTCCTACATGAGACTACCGGTCTCTTGAAATAAATAACTCAAGAAATTAACACCAAGGTCTTCTCAGCACTTTATAAATAACATCATATTCCATTTTAAATAAATTTAACTGCTTTACATTGGTTTTATTAAATTGTCATTCTCTCTGTCTCTCTCTTTTTAAATCAAACAAATAATTAAAATAAAATTATTATAATTACATGTGAATTTTTTCCGACATGACGTTATTTTTTTGAGTCAATTTCCTAAATGTTCTTAAATGTACCATGGCTTGACCATAAAAATCTACATATAAGCGCAATGATGTGATTCCGTCATGCTACCGAACACATTTTGGTGGTGGAGCATGAACACCGGAAGTAAGTAGGAGTGAACCCTCCGCGGTGGATGTAGAGTAATAGGTCGGTGGTCTTGTTTTAAAATCTCCTATTCTTGCTCTATAGTTAAGCCCCAAACGGAGACGGCGTGGTTTCCCTTTTATACTGAGTCCTAACTATTATGGCTGATAGCACCAACCCGACGGTGTACGAGATTTTTGAAAGCATGGAGCAGGGACCAGCTGCAGCTACTAGCACTCCCACTGCTCAGGTGAGTTTTCCAGTCTAATTTACTGCGACTAACGTAATGAATTCGCTGTAGTTGCATTAAAAAGCCTATATGTGGCTGCATATACATGTATATACAGCAGTGGTGCAGGGCCAGTGCAGCCCTGTTTGATCCATGTGAAGCTCATTAACTGTTAGCTGACTGTAATTCACAAGGCAAACGTGACTTCTATCAGTGGACAGGAACAACGTCAAATGAAGGAGCTACGAAATATCTATAACATACGCAATTGTAATTATTGTGTATTCTCGGAGTCTTAAAAATAGCCTAGAAAACAGAAACAAACTCTGGTAACTTCTTCTAATCGGGTTTAAAGAGAATATTTTATCCAGTTATGTTTTACGTGCAATGAAAAACTACTATTGAATATTACTGTTTGGTAAAAACATTTTGTAGAAACATGAACATGTTTTGCAAATACTGTATTATTTATGTAAATCTACTTGGCCCAGATGAGCTGAGTTCCATAAATATTTTGGGATTTTTATGAATTTAAAGGGTACTCAAGTATTTACATATTATGAAGTTATCGTAAATATTTTGGACTCAACATGGAGCTGCTGGCCAGGGGACATATTAATTATTATCATCATTGGTTCATTCTCAGTGATACACAGGACTACCTATTAATTCATTAGTAATTTTTTTTTCTTTAATGGATAGGGCACCAACTCTGCCTCCAGGCCAGGGCTCCAGGTTCTTCCAGATCCGGCCCTGGTTTCGTTCCATTCTGTCATACAGAACGGTTTTATAACTGGAGAAAACTGAAGACTTTCTATAACGTCTATGACTTTAAACATCCTGAAAAGTTAACCTGTTATATTCAGAGGCTGCTTACTAAAACATGTTTCTCACTTTTATTACGCAGTTTCTGCATTCTGAGGTTGTTATTTATTTAATGTTGGGGTGTTTTTGGCTCTGTGTTATGTGGGAAGAACACAAAACTACAAAAAAAAGTGCAGATCAAGGTTGAGCTCTGGACTTTGATGTCTGGTTTGATGTCTGTCAATCATTGCCATATTCCATCCAGCCTGACCAGTCCCTGTCAAACAGAGGAGGCATCCTGGTCACCAATAAACTGAGAGCCTCAGTTCGAGTCATTCTTGCCCCCATTGGCCCATCAGAGCTTTTAAAGAATGCGAGGCAGATTTGTTGGTATCATTAGCAAAGATGTGTAAAAAGCCATAAAAAAAATCAGAATAATCTCCACCGACTGCTTTTTTTTTTTTTTAAGAAATTCAACTTTTTGAAGAGAAAAATCCCACAATATTAAATCATGCTTGTGTACGTACCGCTCGACCTGCTGATAGTGAAGAAACAACTTGCAGTTACATGCAGCTGCTCATTGACAGCAATGCTAACTAGCCTTAGCATCAATGAGTGATTGACAGCAGTAAGACCCCGCCTCCCTGGCTGTGATTGGTTGTTTCTGACTGAACTTCAAAAAAAAATTCACAGATCATTTGTCTGATGTTATGCACTAATGGCATAGTGACAGTTTCTAGCAAATATGTAAAATTAGCATATTATTCATATTGTTTAAGGATTCATTTCTGTCCTTGTTCTCCATCAGGCCTGGTTGGACCATCACTCCCGTTCTCTGGGTTTCTTCATGGATGGGAAGTTCATCCTGCCAGCAGACAGACGGAGCCTCTCCCTGACTGATTCCAAAGGTGACAGCTGCGTCCGTGTCATCTGATGACGTTTGATCAGAAATATAATTTCATGTTTCATCCCGTTTCCCCAGGCGGTGTTGTGTGCAGCACGGTGTGCGCTGAGGACGCTGATGTTTCCCAGTGTGCTTCTTCTGCTGCCGCCGGCTGGAAGTCCTGGAGCAGCCTGAGCTGCTCCCAGAGAGCCAAGGCCCTGCTGAGGTCCGACTCGCACACGCTGAACCCAGACCGCTCTGCTGGGCTTTGTTTGAGCCACTAACCTGGATGCTTCATGTCCGCCCCGAACAGGTTGGTGGGCGTCCTCGGGCTGCACGGTCAGTGTGTGTCAGAGCTGTGTGCGCTGTGTGAGGCGTCCTGCTCACCCACCGCCCTGGTCAGGCTGCTGCAGTACTACAGCAGCTGGGCTCAGCTCAGAGACACGCTCATACCCGGCTGGACGCCTGTCGGTGAGAAATCAGCGATGCTGTGTTATTTTAGTTTTATTTTATTTTCAAGGTTTTTGAATTAATTTGATTATTTTCTCTTCCAGGCGTTGTTGTAGTCGTCTCTTCTGATGACTGCTCTCTCTATTCCCTCATGCTCAAAGTCCTGCCAGCGCTGGCCATGGGTAAAACACACACATCTGGATCTCAGATACAGTTTTTGTTTTGACGTCTAAACCTTTAAAATAGTCACAAACATTCCACACATAGTTGTGTTTTTTTATGAAAACAAATATCTCTGCCACATCGTTTAAAAAAATATCATGCCAAACCTATAGGTGGCAGTGTAGCACAAAGCTAAGACCTATATCAGCCAGTCAGATTGCTTCAAAACATCCGCAACTTCCTGTTAGCAATTAAACATGGCACCAAAAGCTTAATTTGTGTGGACAGATATATGCATATAGGTTGAGCTCATTTTAAATAGTGTATTAGAATATAACGTTAAATAAAAAAAAAGAAAAGAAAATGTCCATTTTGAATCATCAATGTATGGACATAGTGGTGCATTATTTGTCACAGACTGTAATGGGAATGGCACCAAATCTCCATTTTCCCATGTATACACGCAAATCTTGACTTTGGAAGGAATTTTTCTAATCAGTTTCAGTGAAATTAAACAGTTTTCGTGTGGACGAGTGGGAAAACAAATACATAAAATGTATTTGTTTTCCCAGATGTCTGGCTACGTGTGGACGAAGACTAAGATGTTTTCAATGTGCCTTGAAAAGCTTTAATAACCCTTGAACTTGACCACAAGCTTTAAAATAGTCTTAAAGTAATGTTCTGTGACTGGAGGGGGTTGAGGCTACCAGTAGCTAGCTGCTAAAATATCATTGCTAGCTAGCTTTTTTTTTTTTTGTATTTGCCATTTGTAATTTCATATTTATCGCCAATTGGCTGGACAAAGTTTACACATTTGTGTGGAGATGTAGGTCTTAATATCTATTCATAATGTTTTAAAAAGTCTTAAATTCTTGTATCTTGAAGATTAAGGCCTTAAAATGTCTCAAATTCATTTTAAGAAGTAAGTCGGCCTTAAACATGGGATTCTGTTTCCAGTTTTAAATTTTAAGCATAAAAAAATGTATGTTGATCTTTCCCATACAATTCTAGTGAAACATTGAAACTTGCGTTTAGAACATTTTTACACAACGTAAGATACTTAAAGGGGTGTGAACACTTTCAGCAGGTTGTACCAGCGCTATCTGTTTGTTCCAGGAAACTCTGTGATTGTCGTTCCCGGTCGGAGCGCCGCCCCTCCAACGCTCCTCTTAGCGCAGCTCTTTACCGGAGCAGGGCTTCCTGCTGGGGCACTTAACATCCTAACAGGAAGTGATGTCACGTTGGGCGCCAAAGTGTCCCGGAATCCCGACGTGAGATTGATCGCTTACTGTGGCAACAAGCAGGTGTGTTACATGTCTGATGGTAGAATTAGCATCCGTTTGTTGAATTATTTTTACATGTGACCTTTCACCCCGCTCCCTCTCAGGACGGGCTGGCTCTGTGTAAGGCCTCAGCAGGGATGGGCGTCCCTGTGTCCGTCTCCTCATGCGTTGGTGCCACCTGCCCCTTTATCATCTTTGAGTCAGCTGACATCGACAGCGCCGTGGATGAAGTCATACAGATTGCTTTCAAGAAGAAGGAGGTGGGAGAAGAAGCAGCTGCAGCTTGTCTCTTGTTTTCTGTAAATCCACCAAAGTGTTGAGTTGTAAACTTTTCTCTTTGCCTTCAGGTCCACTGGGTGCTGTGTGTTCAGGAGAGTGTGTCGGACAGCGTTGTGGCCCGGCTAAAGCTGCGCATGGCAAACATAAAGAGTGTACCTCTGAGCAGCGACGCAGACAGGGTCCTGGTGGATGCTGCAGTACAGGAGGCTCTGCAGCAGGGGGCGACGGTTAGTTTCAAACCCTCAGGAAGCTACGAATGCTTAAAAATGTAATGCTGGATTCCAGTTGTAGTCGAAACTATGACAAAGTCAACTGAAAAGCGAAATCGCATCCCCCACTGGGAAAATGGGATCAGCTTCAGCTACCATCAGTTACAACTTTTAAGACTGACTTCACGTTTCAAAATGGCCACTCCTCGCATCAGTGGTAGTAAGATGTGGTGGAAGTACGTTTGTTTTACAAGACACATATAAAGATGCTTCTTAAATTAATGTTACATTCAAGCAACTGAACATATAATCCAAACAAATTAAAATGGAAAGTACAGCTTAAAACGATGTTTTCAAACAGTGTTTATGGGTGTCGCCATGTTGAAATTCTGACTTTTAACCAGACGCCTTCACCCGGAGTCAAACCCAGCTCTGAGTTCCCATTTCCCAGGTGACTGGAAGGCATCAAAATGAACCCCTGTGTGAAAGCAAAATCCTGCCTCCAGACCAGTTCCACTAAAGTGGGCGGAGCCAGGAGACACTAAGGGGCGTGGCCAATTGTTGGGTTGACGAGAAATCCCTGTGGCCAACTTATCCACTGTCTCTATATGTAGTCACTTTTCAGACCCCAATAAGAACTTTTTTTTTTTTTTTTTTCCCAGAAAAAGCGACTATCAACAATGTGACTTGTGACTTTTTCCTTTGTTACCTGAGACTTTTATGGCAACATGTGAAAACACCAGATGGTTTTCTAGTCAAACACCTGCCTCTGTGATGTAAACATCAACCAAGCTTTACTGTTTGTAACCAATAGGGTGTCTTTCTGGGTGTCTTTAATCTGGATATTTTACTTTGGTTTTTATCTTTTTATAAACAAAGTTATTAGAAATAAGTGTCCTTATTAAAATTCCACTGCAGTAGGCACCCTTTAGCCCAAAGGGGACAGCAAAAGATGGTTTTGGGAAAAATATTGCAGAACTGAACAAATTTACACTAAAGTGTCAACATTTGCACAGAAACAAAGATAGCACTATTAAGAGCCTACTTGGACACTATCTGCAAAAAATGTTGGTTTGAGGATTAGTTACACTTTAAGATCTCATAGAAAAAGAGTTTCTAGACTTGTCACACGTTGTGTTTTAGTTAGTTTTGTTCTTTAGTTGCATTTTAATTAAGGGTTTTGGAACTTTTGTCTTGAAATTTCAAAGCTATACAAAAATGTGACGAAACAAACTGACAGACATTTAAACCGCCTTCCAAAAGTATTCATATTTAATCAAAAAAAATTTCAGGTTAAAACTGCCTGGTTTTGTTTTGTGTTTTTTTTTGTTTTTCTTTTTACAAAAAGTCTGTACTTGCACCCAGTGCCTCAGAGACAGTGTTTCTATAGAACTACATTTAGCTGCTAGCAGCTTGCTTTTGTAGGCACTCAAGCGTTCAGCCATGTTTTCTTTGTGGAACAGGTCGAGCTCAGCCAGACTGGATCAAGAGCTTCTTTGAACAGTGATTTTCAATACTGCTGCAGTTGGATTTAGCTCTAAAAAGGGGCTAAAGATGAGTTCTGAATGTTAGCTGATGGAATCAGGACGGGGTTAAAAGGTTTTCCCGTTTTGTGTCCCCGTCCTCAGCTGGTCCAGCCCTGCGGTGTCAGTCCCGGGGCCCGGTACCCCCCCACGGTGCTCTGTGGGGCGGCCCCTTCCTCTCCATATGTGGTCACTCCACCTCCTGGGCCTCTGCTGCCTCTGCTGATGTTCAGGAGCAACACAGAAGCTGTGCTGCTGGGTAAACAAACAACACTTTAAAAAATGTGCCATTCTGTCAAACTCCCCTTTTACTAAAGCATTTTTAAAATTCAGGGAATAGCATCTGTTGCTGAAACATAAAAGCTTTCTACATGGATTTCACTGTTGTTCATTGAATCAATCACATATTTAAATAGAATTCAACCCCGGGTGTTTGGTGCTGTCATTGTTGTCGCTCTGTTTCCACACAGGGAACCACAGCCCTCATGGCCACGCAGCGTCCATCTGGACTGAAGACCTCACCCTGGCTCTGGAGACCGCTAAGAGGTTCACATTACTAAACATGTTTTTGTTATGCTACCAAAACGCATCATCTCATTACTCTTACAGGGGCAGTATTATGTAAAATTGACTTTTTTGAACTTTACATCATGTTGTAATGTCATTCCTTCATCAAAAACATACCTGGTGTGTTGGCTTGATTCTTTCATGCATGTTTGAGAAATCCTTTAATCTCCATGGCAACCATTCAGTTGTGCAAAACACCTGGGTGGACCTAGCTCTGCTCCTCCTCAAAGCTGCAGTTCCCAATCTTCTGCCTGACAGAGCAGGTGTACTCAGCTCCTTCAGACTAGCCAGCAGCAGTTAGCAAACACCCGGTGGAACTGCACATCAGCTAAGCTTATTATATGAGCTACTTCTCAGTGCAACGTTAATTAAATGAAATGTTAAAGAGTTAATAGAGGAGCCATGTTGTGTTGACTTGCTGAAGGCGGAGTTTCAGAAAGAGCAGGAGTTTTTAAAGAGACAGAGGCCCAATTTCAAGGAGTTGAATTATGAAGTAAAATTCATTTTATGTTATATTTGATATACAACACATATTTATAGGAGCTGAAGGTAATGTAGTTACTGTATTATCCTATAAAATGGCACTATGTGCTTGGAAAACGCATAGCACTGCCCCTTTAATATCTGTAAATATTTTTAGAACTGTTAAGTTAGTCCCTCCAATTTTTAGCAATTTCTCAATCGTGAAAATTAAACCAAAATCATCAGACACCAGAACTTTTTTCACACTAGTGCATAATTGTTATCTTATTGCAAATTTTCTGGAAAAATTGTCAAGAAAAAAACTTTGGATTTAAGTGATGCCAACTCTCACCTGCAGGTGGCAGTACTTCTTACTTCTACCAAGCTGCTGCCTCAGCCTTACTTCTTGTTCATGACTGATATATCGAGTAACACGTAGTTACGTTTACCGTCATGTATAAGTGCAAATATTCCAAAATTCCTTGCTAATATTTGTAACGTAGAAGCTCAAATATTGTGAAACTCTTGTTGATTTTTTTTTTTTACCCTCTTCCTGTGACTGTTTTCCTCCAGTCTGTCTGTGGGCTCGGTGTGGGTGAACTCCAGCTCCGTCTCCGATCCATGTTTTCCCGTTTCCGGTCACAAAGACAGTGGAACCGGCACCGACGGAGGACAGGAGGTGAGTTTGGATCTTTTTTCACCATGGCAACAGTTTGACTGTTCATCCCTGTGAAGCCACACAGCTGACTGCAGTAAAACACAATAAGCAATATTTTCATTTCGAACCCACTTTCGCTGCTAACCGATGGAATAAATAGACATTTGAGCTCAAAAACAAATATTTATAGTTTTTAATCTGTTATTCAGGTTATTTAACCATCAGATTGGTACAAAATGCTAATCTATCCATTCAGTGTTCCAGTGTTTCAGGAAGCAGAGATACTGGATATTTCCCCCCTTAGCC
The DNA here is from genome assembly GCF_051168715.1 of Poecilia mexicana. Classification (NCBI taxonomy): domain Eukaryota; kingdom Metazoa; phylum Chordata; class Actinopteri; order Cyprinodontiformes; family Poeciliidae; genus Poecilia; species Poecilia mexicana. The sequence continues at coordinate 5,014,850 of NW_028263377.1, read as the reverse complement.
TTTTTTACATGTTGTCACATTACAACCATAAACATCAACATGTTTTTTGGACAATACAACACAAACAATTATGTAACTGCAAAGTGAAAGACGGTATTTGGTTCCCTTGAATCATTCATTGCTTTGTAGAATCCTCTCTGAGCTCAAGCTCAGTCAGACGGCACAGGGAGCATCTGTGAAGATTAATTTTAAAGTTTTGCCACAGATTTTTCATGGGCTTTAGCAACTTTTCAGACAAAAAAATTCTGGTGTCGGCCAGAATTAGAATCGGCAGGCCAAGCTATTTAAAGATCTTTGATTGGTGCAGTCCTACTAATAACGATTCTTATCTCTCCTCCAGGGCCTGTACCAGTTCCTGCGTCCTTCCTTTTCTTCTCCTCTTCCTCGCCCGTCTCCTGTTTCTTTGGAATACTCAAAGTTTGGAACAGAAGCTGCCCAGGTTGTCATTCCTGATAGCACAGATGGTGCCAGGCAGGTTTTTAATCCTCCCCAGATTAAATGATACACTATAGAGTAGCTAGCACAGAGGTAAATGTTTCTCTCTCTGTGTGACAGCATCCCTCAGTCCTACCCTCAGTTTGTCGGTGGTAAAGCATGTAAATCGGTGTCAGGCTGCAGTGTGGCTGTTCAGGCACCAGGGGGCGACAGCGTGCTGGCCTTTTGTCCCGATGGAGGCCGAAAAGACGTCCGGAATGCCGTGGAGGCTGCGATCAAAGTTCAGCCTGGGTGAGAGCTTTGAGCACATATTCACAAATAAAAACAAACAGCATAATGAAAAGAAACATGTTCTAACTAAGGAAGAGACAGGTTTTTATTCAGCTGGTTACAAGAAAGAAGGAAAGGAAGAAAAAGAAACGAAAAACAAGAAACACAGAAAGAAAACAAGACAGAAAAAAGCACGAAGAAACAAAGAAAAATACACAAATGATTTAAATAAAAGAGGAAGAACCTGAAACCTTTAACAAAACTGATATCTCCCTTTAACTTACAAATATTTTCATAAACCTACATCTGTAAGGTTGCACAGTCAATAACCAGGCCACATTTGTTTATGCTGGTATTAAAGATGGGAAGGAAAAAATATTCAGAAACTAGATTTTGTCCCTTTACAGTTGAGTAAAAATGCAGCCAACTGGAAGAAAGTAAAAAATAAGCATTAAACATTTTCTATCATTTGTATCACGTGGGCTGACCAAGGCCGAAACATGTCCAAACATACAGTAACTAGCTATCGTTAAGTGGAGCTTTTCAAGTTCAGACTCAGAAGAAAACACATTTTATTGTCTTCCCGTGCTCCTCTTGTTATTCCTCCCTAGTTCAATGTGATAGAGATAAGACTGTTCCTGCTGAGTCAGACAGTGTCTGAACAAAGTCCAGAGATTAATCATCAACAGAGAGTGATGAAACGATTTGTAATAAACACATCGTCTCTGATTCTGAACAGCTGCTGGCAAAACTCTGTAAACGTTCAGAGTTGGTGATCACGCACCGAAATATGACGGAGCGACACAAAGTGGTGTGAATGGTGGAGTAGAGCTGCAGCTAGCGATTAGATTAGCAATCGAGTTATTCCAACAGTTTATTGGACAAAGAAAATTAGCACTTTCTGCAGAGTTATTTATCTGCTTAAGTTTGTTTTGTACAACATTAAGAATACATGAAAAATGGAAATAACTGATTCAATTCCTTGTTTAAATAAGAAAATAAACATTGTATTTCCTTAGAACAACAAAGCATTCATTTAGTGAACAATTGATCATTTGCAGCAAAAGATGCATCTGCATGTAAAGTAGAATACTTCTAAATGTGATAAGCTCAGCCCCTTCTGCTTGACTTAACATGGCTGCAGTGTAGGACTGACCTGTTGATTTATTTTTGTATGAACAATTATTAACTGGACAGAAAAAGATGCTTAATTGGAGATTTAGTTTTCATAGTTTGAACCAGGTGAAGCTAAAACTGCTGGGTAGAACATATTTATTTCCACAGACCCATTTGTTAACGTCAAAGTCCAGTAAGAATCATTCTAACACTCCTTTCCTCCTTCAGCTGGATGAAGAAGAGTCCATCTGCACGCGCTCAGTCGCTCTACTCTCTGGCTAAAGGTTTGGAGTCCAGGAGGAAGGAGGTTTCTGCGTCGGTCGGCGCCCAGCTGGGGGTTCCAGCCGAGGAAGCTGACAGAGAGGTGGAGCTCAGCGTTGGCCGGCTCAACGTCTGGGCGGCGTACTGTGACAAAGTACAAGGTGGCTCCCCGGTGAGGCCCTTAGAATCTCTGCAGTGCCGCGCATCGCTGTGGTCAGTGTTGACCGTCTCCTCCTCTTCCTCAGCCCATGACCCAGTCCGGCGCCGCGCTCTCCTTCCCCGAACCACTGGGGGTCGTCGGGATCGTCTTACCTGACAACGCGCCCCTCCTCTCCATGGTAACCGTTCTCGGGGCAGCCATCGCAACAGGCAACGCGGTCGTCATGGTGCCCAGTCAGAGGTTTCCACTCCCCGCATTGGCTTTTGTTCAGGTAAAAGAGCAATTTAGCACTGATGCAACAGATACAGAGATGCGAAAAAATATTTATGAAGTTCATATTAGGGATGCACAATATATCAGCAATAACAGTGGTATTGATCACTGCTAGTAATTTTTTAAACATATCAGTATGAATCCAATAAAAGAAACTTGGCCCATAACAACTAGTTAACATCTTATTGCCGTTTATGTTTCTTGGGACGTGGTTGGCCATTGAGCGCACCGATAAAGGCGCTCAGGCTGGCCAATCAATCGGCTCCATTTTCCTTGAATTTGGAAAATCGGCGATCGACTGATGTTTACATGTGAAACCGATCGTATTCACTAACCTTATCTATCCTGACAAAAGTCTGATAATTAGCTACTAGCTGATTATAAATTTGTGCAAAACTTGGTCAATATATTGGAAAAAAAAACTCGCAATTGCGGTGTTTCCATTAAATATGAAATGCAGTTAAAATCACAAGTGAATAAGTTTGTTTTTGCAACAGGTTTTTAAGAAACATGCTACAGACTCATCCTTCAAATGATTCCTGTCATCTTTTTCTTTGTGGTTTTCGTGATTGGCAACATCTGCTTGTTGACCAATGTGACTCATTTGATGTGAAAAAAGTGTTTCCATTGCATTTTTGCTAAATAAACCAATTTACGGCTGAATAAGACCTCATCTTGGCTGCAAAATGTTTTATCGATAATCAAAATTACCGTGTTTCCATCAAGCAAATTTATTTTCAGGATGTCAAATTGTGGAGTTAGATGATCAATGGAAACGCAGTTACTGTTCCCTCGGTATCTGCCATAGTCAAACCTGCCCACCAGGTCACCTCTACATGGGCCTGGTTAACAGCAGTCACCCCGCTGTGGCCAACTTAGCAACTTTGTCGCTATTGAAAGGGTTTAGATTTATCGGTTATCAGCCGACAATAATATCGATTTTCTTAATCAGCCAAACATTTTCTATCAGTGCATTCCTCGTTTATAACCTTCAGAATCTCATTTTAAGACATTTTCCTGATCTCACCTGCACTCAGATTTGTATCTTTCGTGCATGTTTTGGTCCTCATCAGGTGCTCCAGTCCTCTGACCTGCCTGCAGGTCTGGTGAACATCATCACAGGAAATCGAGACCAGCTCACGGTGGCGCTGGCTAATCACAGCGTCATCAAGGCCATCTGGTACTGGGGCAGCGCCCAGGTGAGGACGACACGCTACCATCGTTAAATATAATAGACAGTTTATATATATATATAAATAATATGTATAATCTGATCATGTCTCTGTCCTGTGTGTTGTTTCAGGGCTGTCAGTACCTGCAGCACACCTGCACCAGCCCGCTGAAAACCCTCAGGCTGTCCTGGCAACAGGACGGGGAGGGGCGCGGCGCAGCCCCGGACTGGGCTCAGCCTCACCCGTCCCTGATGGAAGACCTGTGGAGAAACGCGGTCCAGTGGAAAAGCGTGTGGATTCCGACCGCATGAGACGCTGACCCCGTCCAGCAGCAGAGAGAACAGAAGGATGTTTGGTTATTAGTTCTGGCAGGAAGTGAAATCAGGTTAATTATTAACAGCAATACTCAAGATGATTTACTCACTTTTTACATTCTGTCCAAATATATCAAATATATGAGGACCATTTTTTTATTATTATTATTCACACTTTTTTTTTTCACTGGCAGTACTTTTTCATACTGTCAAAGTAAAAAGTGCGATTCTAACTGAACAGTGCTGACATGATGTTATATTTTGTGTTGAAATCATTTCATTTTCTCTGGATCTATCAGTGTTACACACATATTGGATAATGATGTTAAAAATCTCTGACAGATGTCAGTAAAGTGTCGGCCTTGGAGTCTGGGACATTGTGCTTGATTTGGCCAAACCGCAGCAGGGTTAGTGGGCGGGGCTTCTGTCTCCATGGTTTCAGCTCATTCACTCACATTTGGTGAGTTGAAACGTCTGGACTTAAACATAATACGGTTATTGTGACCAGTCTTTGTTGAAATGTCACTGTTTTAACGAATACTGTACTTTCCAGAAGTCTTCATACCCTCTGAATGTTTTTATTACCTTTTTAACCTAGGTTTGCACCAATAGATCCTTAATTTTGGATGATCGGCGGTCGGCTGATTTCTTACATGTGAAACCAATATTTTCTACCTCTGCAAAGATCGTTGTCACTATGTTTGGAGACATTTCAAATAGAGATGCACAATATATCGCAACTAACATCGGTATCAGCCGATATTAGTAATTTTTTTTTTTAGCATGTCAGTATTGGTCCAATTAATAAAACTAAGCCAAGATAAACAACAGATATTTACTTTCATCTTGTTCACATCTGTTTCTGGTCTCTTCAGTAGAGAAATATTAGTCAAATAAAAAAATATCGACCACAACAGTAATATTAATGTTGGGTACCAACATCAACACAAATGTTCATCTGTGTGCATCCCTAATTTCAAACAAAGAAAAATTATATTGGCTGATGAAGCTTTTTAAAAATTGGTGATTGGCCAGGAAACTGCAACTGGTGAGCCACTAGTTTAAACATGACTTTATGGGTATTTCATCTAGATTTTTTTTTTTTTTTGACAAATGAACACAAATGGTGCATCATTATAAAGTAAAAAGAAGAGAATTTACAAAGTCTAAGTTTGTACACTTGGATTAGGCGACCTCTGAAGGGATTTTATTGCACTTGATTTTATTCAGGGGTGTCAGAGTGAAGGATGTGAATACCAACTTTGCCAGAGATTTGTTAAATTTTTACGACATTGTATCTTTCTCTTTTCACTTCAAAATGACGCACTACTATCATGTCGGCCTGTCACGTAAAATCCCAATGAAATAAACTGAAGTTTATGGTTTATAATGTGACAAAATGTATAAAAGATTGAAGAAGTATCAATACCTTAAAAAGGTCCTAGATATGCAGTTTTGATCTCTAACATCTTACCTAACTGCCTTACTGTTACACACCAGAGGTCTATTCAGGTCCACCAGACTGAAGCGTCATCATCATGGGCTTCAGAATGACTTGTAGTGTTAACTGCTTAAAGTGACTGAGCTTAGTCTTCCCAGAAGGCTCTGTGTTGACAACAGTTAGATCTTTGTGGAACCGTGCCTGCATCTGTGGCCAAGTATAAACAGGACTGTCAGTGACTTGGCAAAAAAAAAAGCTAGCTCAGTTAAAAAAATGACTGTAGATTTTGCTTGTATGTCTTTTTTACTGTACCATAAAACTGTAATAGAGGCCATGGGTTCACTGCAGTGTAAACATTCTCTTCAAGATGTGAACATCTATGTCGAAATTGTGTGATTAAAGTTATTTTGAAATGTTTGTTACCACAGACTCACCTGGTACGTTTCTGTCCTAAACCATAAATTAAAGAATTACACAAAGTATGCAATTTGTTGTGTAACTTGGTGCCTTAATGAATGATCTTGAATGCATTTCTGCATGCTTACCAGATTTCACTTGTAGGTTTGTTGCTTTTGAGTTTACAAATTTAGAATTAATTTTATTGCTAGTTTATATTTACCCAGAACTCCTTCTATTATTGCTAATACGCTAGCCTAACCATTTCTTTCCACTCTTATCTCTCTTCGCTGCTCCATCTGGGCTTCTTCCCAATTAAGTGAATTTCTCCGGTACTATTTCTAACCGGACCAATCGGCAAACAGAAGGAGAAATTGTGAAAGATGACATCGATTTTCTGTGCTTTTTAAAAGGTTTTAGCAATGGCAGCAGAGGAAATGAACAGAGTCGCTCAATCCATGTTGGTCACACTTCCAAATGCTGAATTAACGTTAACAGCCGCCTCGTTGGGATTAGTACTTTTCTCTTCGTAGTGAAGGATGGTTGTTCACAGCGTTCGGTAAGCTTCATAGTGTCAAACTAGCGCAATACCTACATCACAGCCAAATGTTAGAAGTTGAGTAAAATTAAAAACTTCAAGAGTCCACGCCTTCATCAAGAAATCATTTCTAAATAGCCAAGCAAAGAACAAGTAGTTGGATTTTAGCATCATGTAGATGGACCTGGTGCTAATAGCTTACCTTGTGGTCAAAAGATGTCATAGAGAAGCTTTCTGTGTTTTAACATCCACATAAAATCTGTTACTAAATTAGCTTTCGAGCTTGAAAACATTTCCTGAATAAAGAGTTTTTTGGACAGGACATATAACCTCTGATTCTGATTTTAACTGGTCGGTTTCCTGACAGATCTGACTTTTTAAGCACAGGCCATAAATATTCATAATGGCTGCTGTGTAGACTTCTGGAGGGCAATATTAGCTTAAAGTTAGCTTAATGTTAGCCTGCTTTATCCATTAACTTGTTTTGATGTGTTTAGAATCATTGGATCATCACTTGTGATATTAAAAATCTCTTGTTTCCACCATGTTTTTTATGTGTTCTTCGTACATGGTCTCCTTCAAACAAACTGTTGTCATCTCAAACTTATTTGATCATTAAGACCTACTATGGTCTATTTATGCTGGCATTTTTGTTTCAGAAAACCACTCCGTCTGTGGCAGCAAGTAGTAAAACTCACTTCACTGTGGACAGAGATGCAGGCAGCACATAATTAGACGACATGAGTAAAAAGGATTTGCTCCTAGCATCTCATTTTCAGAAACCAGTTTTGCTTCCCTTTTAGTTTTCTCCCAAACTGGTTCCAGCCAGAAGCCTGCTGACGTAAACACCTCTGTGGTCACAAGACCTGTCTCCTCCCTCCACTGTCTAATCTGAAGAGGAACAAAGTACCAGGAAGCGCAACCGAGAAACCGAGGAATGCCGAGTCACAACAGTGACACGGCTCTTTTTTAGTGCTAACTCACATCCTACTTCTGAGAAAAAGCTGACTAATAGTGTCATATGATAGAAAAAGAGATGGAAAGGTATTGACAGAAATGCAGAGTCACTGTCTGAGTTTAGCTAAAAGTTTTGCCTACAATAAATTGTAGATTTTAAACTGTGGATCAGAGATACGATCCTGGACTTCAGCTGTGATGCAAATCAACTTTCTTTCTTTGAGGTTTTATTGTTCTCCATTAATTTCATATCTATTTCTGCTTTATTTCTCTATTTCTCTGTTTATTTAAAGGGACAATTCCCATTAATAAACAGCTTTATTTACACAACGGACAAGAGTTTAAAGAGTTTAGACTCTTTAAACTCTTTTGTCCGTTGTGTAAATAAAGCTGATTCAGTCCTACATGCTAATTTCAATTTGCAGCCTCTGGTAGATGAATGGTATAAAACACATTCTGTAAAGAACAAGCTTCCCTTCCAGAACATTTAGACCACAGTTGCTTTTTATTTCTAAATAAAGACGTCAACATGTTAAGGAACAGGCTTTTTACATATTCAACATTGTTCAGTGCCAAGAATGCAGTTGGTTGCTTCCTCTAATCTCATGGGGACTTTTTCCACTTTGTCTCACATATTTCTAATTTCATAAGCGTTCCATTGATCAAAGCAAAGATTACAAAATGTGCCAGGAAACATAAACCAAATTGAAAAGATGTTACATTTTGTTACCATGCCTAGCCAAATTTAGTGTATCTAATTAAAAATGTGGTTTAAGCACTTTATGTCAAGAGAAGGTCTAATTTCTAAGACTGTTTGCAGTTTTTCATGACGCTTTGTTTTACAAAGGTAGCATGTCCTACAGGAGTTGTAACCAAATACTTTCAGTCTTGTTTTCTTTTGCTGACTCACAGTTCTCCATGCAGGCCTGAAACTAAAGAGCTAAAGGTGAAGAGGCAACTTGGAGACCAGATATTTGTCACCTAATGCCATCTGAAATGTAAGGGTTGATAAACGTTTGATGAGATAGTACAGCTAAGGCTGTCAAACATAAATAATTCAGCTGAAATGGCTGAAAAAGTGTTTTTCTAAGAAGGATGGAACACTCGGCATTTGTGTAATTGCCCTTTAACTTGAGCGACAGGTTCTGCAAAGTTGTTGTTTACTGTATATTCATATTGTCACAGACAACTTTTCAATGTGTGATCTTGAAACTCATTAATTTGTGCTTTAATCAAAGATAAATAAATGTTATTCAATGTAAATCTAATCTATCTGTGTATGTTACCTTGAACAGGGAATTAGTTTTTATATAGTAACTAGTTTGTTACCTTTTGCCACAAACTTCAGTCTATTCCATTGAGATTTTATGTGATAAACCAAACCAAAGTGATGCATAATTAAGAGGTGGGAGAAAAATGATGCATTGTTTTTATTCTTTTCTTTTTATCAAAATTCTTTTTAAAAAAAAATAACGTCCAAATGTTGCCCTTTGTCTGCTGTTAAAGACGCCAAACTACTAAACAAAACACTTTCATTGTTCACATAAATTATTAGGATTCAGACTGATAGGAGATATTTTTTTATTATCTTACTGTATATTTTAATATTGCATCTGTTTTTATGTGAAACTATGTAATGTAACATTCAGGGTGAAGGAAGGCACCTACAAAATAAAAAGTATTATTATTATTATTCAATTATTTAAACCCAAATACCCTACTAGGCTCTTCCATGACTGAAGTTCGAGTTACGTGATTATGGGTGAACCGGCTCTGCAGTGTGAGCCTCTTATAGAAGCAGGGAACGTTTGCTACGCATCAGCCGTCGATGAATCACAGAGGAACTATGTGTTACCACCAACCTCTGCAAGTTTGCACACTGATTTTATTGGCATTCATTTCTTATCTCTTTGCCTACGAGTACAAGTATGTCAGTTGGTAGGGCGTTGAAAAGTTAATGAAGCTGCTTTGTGAAGTAGGGCTGTGGTTCTACTGTCTGAACGGGTCCTAAACAAAGTAGCTGACCACGAAGACAAGCCCTTACACGAATGAGGCAACAGATGGAAAGAGTAGCAAGAACAAATGGAAAATTACTGGCCTGCTGTGACGTGTCATTCTCTTTTACTTCATTAGGGTTACATGTACTAACATACATTTACAACAAATTACTAAAACAAATAGATAAACAGTTGCCACATGTTTCAAACTACATCTAACGTGAGTTAGGAAGGTTTGGATGTCAGAATTAAAGTTAAAGTATGCTGAGGTCCTGACAAAATGCAACCCTGAGAGTTCCTCTTCAGTAAAACTCTTATTAGGAGAAAGACAGCATCTTTGTTCATAAAAAATTAATCAGATTATTCCTTGGTTTAATGTTTTCTACAATGACATGATGTCTGAGGTCTTTTTATGCTTTGTAATGTCTCGCAACATTGCTCTGCTATTGAGTAAAGCCCTGAAAGTCACACTGGTTGTATCCCAGTGCCACGTCAGCGGTTTTAAAAGTCATGTGGTGTTTTAGGAAGTAAAAGTTCAGTTTATTGGCTTTGTGCAGTCATAAACTTAGCTACTGTGTTTCAGTGAAGGTCAAATTAAAGAGGACCTCAAAAGTCTGTAGCCCTTTTAAATGCTAGTTTTTGTGATCCAAAAACATGAAATGATGACAAATTATTTCACAAAAAAGTAGAAAGCAATGACATGGTAAGCTACCATAACAATGCGGCTATACACGGCTCTACATTATGATGTCACCAGATGACTACAAGCATTCAGTAGATGCTTAGAACAAATCAATGTGTGGGTGTGCCATTGCCTGAAGTAATTGTTTGTACACCTAAGGAGGAATGATGAAGACTCAGCACAGTTTCAGTTAATTACTACTGATCTGAGCCAAAATTGAGGTTCAAATTGATGGACTCAGACCTGAACTTTCAGAGACACATAAAAACTGTTACAATGTCAGTCTTCTATCACCTGGAAATAATTCTAGGATTAAAGAACTAATGTTCCAACAAGTTCTTGAGAAACTCCTGGTTTATCTTTAGTCGAATTGGTTGTTTCAGCAAGACTGCCTAAAAAGTCAATCAGACAGCTGCTGCTGGTGTTCCCACCAAAACCAGGAAGATAGAGCATGCCCCTCCAGTTCTAAAGTTATCCCACTTTAAAATACATTTGTTAGATTATAAATCTAGACCACTCAGATCTTTTGGTTCTAGTCTGCTCTCCATCCCCAGAGCTCAACAAGCAGCATCCAGGTTTTATTCTCCACTCTACTGGAATAACTTTTAGAAAACCGTGCAAATAAAACAGCTTAGATAGTTTAAATCAAGTATAAAAACCCATTTGTTCAGTTTGGCCTTTTATTAATATTAACTGGAACACTATTAATTTCAGTCTGTATTTCAAACTTGTTTGTACACTTCTTGTCTTGTTGCTGGATTGTGCCATACTTAAAACCTGCCTTGGCTTCCCTTGCGCGTTAGTGGTTCAGTGCAACCAGCTCCAAGACAACCCTTAATTTGTGGCTGCAAGGCCTCACCTTTGTGTGTTTCATAAGAGACAGCTCAGAGAACACAGCAACATATTTTAAGAATTATCATTAATTTAGTTATATTTAGGCCAAATGTGTCCATTTTTATGTTTAAGCAAAATATGTTATATAATCAGTACACACGTAGTTCACATTAACAATTTGGATAAATTGCTTATTTAGCTCATTTGTTCACGTAATTCTGAGAAAGCACGTCGTCATCGTAGGTGGCACCATGTTAAACAAAAACACCACGGTTCACCATTCCGTGAATCACCGAAGGACATAATGAAATTTGATCGTTTCACTGTGTCGTGTTACATCCTGCTGTCTCAAAAGCGACACTTCGATCCTATCTCACCCTTGATTGCTGATTGGCGGAAACCTGCAGGGTGACGTTGACGTCTGTCACGAGGTCTGCCCAAACTGTATAAATAGAGAGGAGCAGACTCTCCATTACAGACCGGGGAACAAAGCCTTAAGGAGTTCTTGCTTCAACAGTGTTTGAACGGAACTTCTTTTTTTTGTCTTCCGAGCTTCGCTTGAACCTACATTCCAGCGCTATTTCAATCCTGTTTCTACTTGAACACTACTGAAGAAGTCGACGTAAAGCTTTATTTTTCTACGTTTTTTTTGTTAAAAAAAGCACAAAGAAACGCCAGCCAAGATGGAATCCCAGGTGCGTCAGAACTACCACCGCGACTGCGAGGCCGCCATTAACAGGATGGTCAACATGGAGATGTATGCCTCCTACACCTACACCTCTATGGTAAGAAACATGAATACTATTTGCACTGCTTCGTTAGTCTACCCTTAACTAGTCGACCGCACCTCGTTAAATAAAATGCTGCGTCACGGTGAGGCGGCAGCTTTTGCTAAACTCCGCCATTACTCATGCGGCTGTTTTTCGCCAGATAATGATGGGCCGCGAGTCGTTTTAATGATAGTTTACCTCTTGGTTTTTCAACAGGCTTATTACTTTTGCCGCGACGACGTGGCCCTGCCGGGCTTCTCCCATTTCTTCAAGGAGAACAGCGAGGAGGAGAGGGAGCATGCCGACAAGCTGCTGTCCTTCCAGAACAAAAGAGGAGGCCGCATCTTCCTCCAGGATATCAAGGTAAGAGCAACTAATGCTAACGGAATACTCCGAGCAGCCATTTTGATTAAATTGCAACTTGAATCAAATGTATTGCTGCATACTGCAAAAAAGTAACTAAATATTTTCCATATTTACAGAAACCAGAGAAGGATGAGTGGGGCAGTGGGCTGGAAGCCATGCAGTGTGCTCTGCAGCTGGAGAAAAATGTCAACCAGGCTCTGCTGGATCTGCACAAGCTGGCCTCTGATCATGTTGATCCCCATGTAAGTTAAAAGTTATATTTTTGCTTCATTGACACTTGATGCTTTTGAAACTAACAAACAATTCTGTTTCAGCTGTGTGATTTCCTGGAGTCCCACTACCTGAACGAGCAGGTGGAGTCCATCAAGAAGCTCGGTGACTACATCACCAACCTGACCCGCATGGATGCCCACAACAACAAGATGGCGGAGTACCTGTTTGACAAGCACACCCTGGGAGGCAAAAGCTAAATGCCCAGAAGGGAACATGGAGTAGAAGTGTGCAACAAAGGCTTCAGGCTAAACTTGTCTACTCCAGAGCTTAAGCATTTCATTGACTTAATCAGTTTCTGAAGTTGTGATGAGTGTCTTATCCAGAAGTGTATTGAGTAGTTGGTCTAAGTGTAACTTCTGATTCTCTGAATAAACATTTTGAGCTGGAGTTCTGTGGTCTGACTTGTTTATGATTTGAGGGCCTTGTGCCTCCAAAATGGGTAAATTCAAAGGGATGTCCTGGTTAAGTGAAGCAGTAAAATGTTCAAACAAGGTTTTGGAATTGAGAAGTTTTTTTTTTTTTTATTCTGAAATGATGGTCAACAGAAGATCCCAGAGGTTCCCAAACTAGGGTGTGCACCCTGGGGTGGCGGTGCTGTGCCAGTGGCACGAGAAGCCATCTGGATGAAAAAAAAAAAATGAACGCAGTATGCGCTGGGTTTTTACCTTAGAATGGCAAACTGTTCTGTCAACTTGATAAGGGCTTCTGCACTTCCCATGTCACTTTTATCAGCAGTTAAACTGTTTAATCCGTTAAAATGTAATGTTTTTTCCAAGCTGCCTTTTAACGCAGCATGTCTAGTCGCTCGCGCTGGGTTTACACCTGTGCGGCAATGGAGACCTGCTGCTGTGCAGAGCTACGCAGGTTCGTTAGAATCATGGCAGCAAAACGCAAAGAACGTTTCGGTTTTTCCCCCCAAACTGAGTAAAGGTAGCTAAATGACTTGGCTAATATCAATACAACAAGTAGCTTGTAGGCTACTGGTGTTTATGTTCAGCTGCTATTAATTTTGCCCCCCTAAAAGTTGATCCCCCCCCTCCCTTGTTCGTCTGGGGCCGAGTATAACAGGGAATCTCTAAGAATCCACCTCCCACACCCTTCGCTCACACACATCGTCCAACCAGACAGCTATATGTAAGCCATGGGGGGGCCCAGAAATAATTTGGAAACCACTGGGGTGGCCCAGGAGAAAAAGTTTGGGAACCGCTGTCATAGGCAAACTTAACAGCACCTGACAAAGTTCATACAGCTTAAAATGCTACCTGGCATTTGGCTCGAAAGATTTGCTTGGTAAATCAGGGAATCATGAGATTTAATACACAAACCTGAGCCAAATTACTAGACTTTGAAGCAAACCTCCTAGCTATTAGGAAGGAAATGATTGGACTTTCAAATTAGAGATGCAAGGCTTTTTCCAAAACTTATCCTAAGGGGCAATTTAAAAACAATGATGCAGGCTTTACAATGTGGACTTGGAATTGACCATTTGAGGCTATTCCCTTGTAAAAATCTCAGGTGGGGTCTTTCTGAATGGAGTTTGGATGTTCTCACATGGCTAATGTGGGAGCACTGGCTTACTGCTACACTCCCAATATGCATGATTACGTGGATAAAACTTGAATTTACTGGAGTAAATGGTTAAATATATTTAATATTCCATTTTCAAGGCCGTGTGTATTCAAGATTTGTATGAACCTGTCTTTTCTATTCAGGCTGGGCAGCATTGAGACTTTCTAGTGAATATATTGAATCATCCTTACCACCTATGCATTATGGGAAATTATGGAGATTGGTATATTTATAATACAGGAATACTAAAACATGACATTTTTAATTTTTCAGTATCAGAGAAATAGTAACAAAAATTGTTGCCGCTCTTAATAAAGACATTTTGAATGCAAATGTAAGAATGTGTGCTCTATTTAGGTAAAGATAAAAGTAAATCAGAAAAAAATGGAAATAAAATACAACCTCCTAAACAACACAACCATTTAATATATTTTACGTAAAGCCAAAAATTACAGTAACACAAAATGTGAAAGAACCTGGGAGCGTTAAATATATAAAATATGTCTGTTTTACTCACTGTGTACCTAAAATGAAAATAATTTGATTAATAATGCTCATTTCCTGCATGTTTCTTATGAATTTCTGTAAAATAAAGCTTATTTTTTCTGTAACATCGTTTCTGAGTTGCTTTGGAGTTTTGTTATTGCAGAGCGCCATCTAGTGGAAAAGCTCTGCACGAAATTTTGAAGACAGTTCATTTCGTTACGATTGTGTAACTTCAGCTCTCAAAACATCTTTCAACAGATGACGTCTAGCCACGTAAGTTTTTTTCTTCACTTCACTAAATGACAATTATATTTTAAAAATGGCTATTTTTTGTAAAAATAAATAAATAAAGAAAGAAAGAAAGAAAGAAAGAAAGAAAGAAGGAAAGAAAGAAGGAAAGAAAGAATTATCTTCGATCGTTAGTTATTATTTGCAATCAAATCTTTGAAGATCCAAAACTACGATATAGTTTCTAAAAAATATCATGTAATCCTCCCAGAAAATGAGACATTAGCTGAGGAGTTCATATCGTTGTTGGTCCTATTTTTAGCATGGACTTGGATAGTTCTGCCTCTACCTCTTATTTCAGGGGTGAAGACTTTAATTAAGATCTGACCCGTTCTGTCCCATGGGGCGGAGTTCATCTGACACTTCTGTCAGGTCCGGTATGGAGAGAGATAGAGGTTCATGCAAAAGGACGTAATTGTTTCAAAGAGATAAATACCTTCTTATGAAAACATGTTTATCTGTAAAGATGCCATAAAATGCAATGGCAGAAAGTATTTCCCCTTTTACATATTTAATTTGTTTTTAATTTTTTTTGGTCACACTTAAATATTTCAGAACATTAAATAGATTTTCTTAATATTTTCAAACATGTTCTATTTAAATGATTTCTTAAAAAATTCCATAGATCAGGTCTGTGTGTGAATACTGAAATTCAACATTAAAATCTATTTTCACTAGAGTTCAGGTTGGTTTGGAAATCTTCTCCCCTTTAAATTCATTTAATAGCAATTTGAAAACTGCATTTTGTTTGTACTCATTATTTTTTGTCTGATAAAAAAATATTTTCAATGATACATGCAAAAACATTGAAAGGAAAAAAAATCCTTTTTAAAAATACTTTTTAACAAAGGACTATTTTTCTTTTTTTTTTTACAAGCTGAAACAGTTTTTTCTGAAATTACTAAGTAAGTGGTGTTGAGGGATATTGTGAGGATTAACACCGGAGGGGGAGAGGAGGCGAGAGAGGGAGCTGGACTTGGACACAACCACTTCCAGTCAGTCTGGAATGACGTTTGGATGACACAGAAGAATGAAAGATAAATA
Organism: Poecilia mexicana; assembly: GCF_051168715.1. Lineage (NCBI taxonomy): Eukaryota > Metazoa > Chordata > Actinopteri > Cyprinodontiformes > Poeciliidae > Poecilia > Poecilia mexicana. The sequence goes on along the minus strand of NW_028263377.1, from coordinate 4,999,208 downwards.
GGATATAAGGACTGAGGACATATTGGGTGAGTTAGGGTGTTTTATGTGCTTGCTAAAGTTACATTATGGCCAACTATCACTGAATAAAAACAGTTTGCACCTTTTGATGAAAAATGAAGTTTATTTCTCCTCAGTCAGTTTTTCTCTGTAGTCAAAATTGAAGGGCTTTGTTTTTAGCAACTTTGGACATCTAAAAATGGAAATTCCTGCCCAATTTTCTTTATAAAAAAGCTCTAAATCCATTAGATTGGTTGAAGATTATCTCTGAACACCACTTTTTGACTTTTACAACAGATTAATTGGATCCAGCTCTAGTGTAACCAATCAATATCATTATTCAAAACACTGATCTAAAACTTTTGACAATTTAGGCCTGTCAGAATAGCAGAATTCGCTGGACGATAAATTGCCACAGAAATTATTGCGATAAATCATAGTATTGCTGTTTTGACATTTCAAATCATATATTGATAATGACATAATACAAGAAAAATAAACAAATGAATAAAATAAACCAATGTTAATGTTAGTCTCATTTGGACAGAGCACCTTCTTCCACGCCTGCTATCTGTCCTACAGTTTCTGGCAAAGTTTAAATATACTGGATGGACTCTGATCCAGAACTCAGGTGGTTTTAATCATACCTAAGGAACAGGTTTTTTTTTTTTCTTTCAATACATAATTTCTCATTGGAAATCACATGTGGGGAACCCAATCGTTAAATCCTGAATTCCTATTTAATATCTGCCATAACTACGAAGATGATACACAGCTGTACATTATGATGTTTGAACAAATCAATGTGGCTGGATGGATGATAGGCAGATGGAAGGGTGTAAATTAGCCTAAGATTATGTTTTTATATATATATATATATATATATATATATATATATATATATATATATATATATATATATATATATACCACAAACTTTAATCTATTTCATTTGATTTTAAATGATAAACCAATACAAAGCGATGCATAGTTGTGAAGTGGAAGGAAAATGGCACATCATTTTTGTTTATTTCTTTTTATCAAAAGTCAAAAATGTTGTGGATTTCTAACAGCTTCCTTCACTTTGATGACCATGAAAGAAATCCAGTGCAGCTAGTAGTTGAAAATCACTTTTTTAAAGAGACAGCTCAGAGAACACAGCAACATATTTTAAAAATAATGATTATTTTATTTAGAATTAAGCCAAATGTGTTGTATTTTGGAGCTAAGGCAAAAACAACAACAACAAAAAAAGGTTATATAGTCACTGCACACACAATTCACATGAACAATTTGGATACATTTCTTATTGAGCTTATTTCTTCACGTAATTCTCAGGAAACACATAGTCATCGCAGGTGGCACCATGTTAAACAGAAACACCTCGGTTCACCATTTCCATGAATCAATAAAGGGGGAACGAAATTTGATCGCTCACCGTGTTGTGTTACATCCTGCTGTCTTTCAAAAGCGACACCACGATTCTGCTTATCTCATCCTCGATTGCTGATTGGCGGAAACGTGCAGAGTGACTTTCACACCTGTCACGAGATCTGTATAAATACGGAAGAGCGTCGACTCCTTCACAGAACGGGGACCAAAGCCTTAAAGAGTTCTTGCTTCAACAGTGTTTGAACGGAGCTTCCTTTTTGTCCTACTCGAGGTATTTCAACCCTGCTCCTACTTGAACACAACTGTAGTAGTCGATGTAAAGCTTTATTTTTCTAAGTTTTTTGTTAAAAGCACAAGAAAACGCCAACCAAGATGCAATCCCAGGTGCGTCAGAACTACCACCGCGACTGCGAGGCCGCCATTGACAGGATGGTCAACATGGAGATGTATGCCTCCTACACATACACCTCTATGGTAAGAAACATGAATATTATTTGCACTACCTTTGCTTCATTAATCAGCCTTCTACTATTTAGCCGCTACATATTACCCACCTCATCAAATAAAATGCTGCATCTCGCTGAGGCTAAGGGACAGCCAACAGCTTAGGGCAAGGGTCCCCAAACTTTTTCCTGCGAGGGCCACATAGCTGTTCCTTTCTCTGGTTGGGGGCCGGTCTTAGTTTTTGGAGAAAAAAACCTTAGAAAATTCTTGTCGACGGGGGGGGGCGCGACGACACATTCGCGCTTTTAGATGGATTTTTACCCAGAATGCAAATGGAAAAAACCGTGAGTGAAACGGTGACTGGGACTGACTAGTATATATTTCATTGAGGGAAAGTTAGTTTCATATCTGTTCAAGAGCCCCCCTGGTGGTTGAAGAAAAATCTACATATAAACCGGAAAATACAATGTATGGAAAAAAAAAAAACTCGAATGCTCTGTGGTATGAGCAGGCGGGCCGGATCCGGCATTGTTCAGGGGGCCGGACCAAATGACGTGGCGGGCCCGCGGGCCGTAGGTTGGGGACCCCTGGGTTAGGGTGTCTGCAGAAGTGGTGTACTTTATTTCATGGCTGTTTTTTGTAAAAAAAAAAAAAACTAAACCTCACAAGTGCAACCATCAGAGGTGAGTTAGTGTGCCCAAAATTGTACTCTAGTCAGAGTAGCATTAGTTTGACATGCTAAGTAGAAATAAATTAAGCGTCTGTATTTTATGGGTGGTAACTCTAGCTGAGGCTTCAGTTGTCCTTAAACTCAGCCATTACTTCACGCGTCTTGCCCATAGCTGCAGCATCGCCATATGATGGGGCGTGAGGTTTTTTTTTTTTTTTTAACTGTACTACTTGCTTGTTCAACAGGCTCATTACTTCTGCCGTGACGACGTGGCCCTGCCGGGCTTCTCCCATTTCTTCAAGGAGATCAGCGAGGAGGAGAGGGAGCATGCCGACAAGCTGTTGTCCTTCCAGAACAAAAGAGGAGGCCGCATCCTCCTCCAGGATGTCAGAGTAAGCAGCTAATGCTAGCACAGTACATGCAGCGGGCTTTATGATGTTTAAATTGCAACTAAAATCAAACTTATTGCTGCATACTGCAAAAAAATTTAACTATAAATGAATATATTTGAATTTACAGAAACCAGAGAAGGATGAGTGGGGCAGTGGGCTGGAAGCCATGCAGTGTGCTCTGCAGCTGGAGAAAAATGTCAACCAGGCTCTGCTGGATCTGCACAAGCTGGCCTCTGATCGTGTTGATCCCCATGTAAGTTAAAAGTTATATTTTTGCTTCATTGACACTTGATGCTTTTGAAACTAACAATTCTGTTTCAGCTGTGTGATTTCCTGGAGTCCCACTACCTGAACGAGCAGGTGGAGTCCATCAAGAAGCTCGGTGACTACATCACCAACCTGACCCGCATGGATGCCCACAACAACAAGATGGCGGAGTACCTGTTTGACAAGCACACCCTGGGAGGCAAAAGCTAAATGCCCAGAAGGGAACATGGAGTAGAAGTGTGCAACAAAGGCTTCAGGCTAATCTTGTCTACTCCAGAGCTTAAGCATTTCATTGACTTAATCAGTTTCTGAAGTTGTGATGAGTGTCTTATCCAGAAGTGTATTGAGTAGTTGGTCTAAGTGTAACTTCTGATTCTCTGAATAAACATTTTGAGCTGGAGTTCTGTGGTCTGACTTGTTTATGATTTGAGGGCCTGGTGTCTCCAAAAGAGATGTCCTGGTTAAAAGTGAAACGGTAAAATGTTGAACAAGGTTCGGAACTGACAACTTTCCTGATTTAACGCGTTTCAGAAATAACGGTCAACACAAGATCCCACAGGCAAAGATTATTTTTTAACAGCACCTGACCAAGTTTATGCAGCTTAAAATGCTACCTGGTGTTTAGCCAAAAATAAAGGTAAGATCTACTTAGTAAATCAGGAGAGAAGATTCATAGACCTGAGCCAAATTACTAGACTTTGAACCAAAACCCTGAGCTATTGGGAAGAAACTTGGGAATCCCTGGGCATTGATTTTAAAAAGGTTCTTAATTTGGAGGTACAAGGCTTTTTCAAAGTGAAATTATCCTAAAGGGCAATTTGAAGAAAAACCACACAAAGATGCAGGTCTTACAATATTTCAGGACACTAAATACATTTTCAAAATTCAGACATTTTGTTTAAATTAAATTTTCCATAGATGAGGTAGTCATCAGGTCTGAGTGTGAATAGTGAAATTCATTAACATCTATTTTCATTAGAGTTCAGGTTGGTTGGGACATCTATAACCCCCTTAAATATAATTTGAAAACTGCATTTTGTTTTGTAATTTTCTTTTCCAATGATAAGTATTGCAAAAACAAATTTGCAAAGGACTAGATTTAAAAGAAAAGCTGAAATGGATATTGCTGAAATCACAATGGTTTCTGGAAGTGGACAGTAAGTGGTGAGGGAAATTGTGAGGATTAACAGGAGGGGGAGAGGAGAGAGAGGGAGCTGGACTTGGACACAACCACTTCCAGTCAGTGTTGGATCTGTTTTTGTCTATTTTCAAATGTTTCTACAAATGAAACCCTGAAAATGTGAAATGGTTTGTTTCCCTCAGTCTAAAATCCCCTATCTTTGTAGCCAAAGCTTCAGGACTTTTTTTTTTTTTTTTTTTAGCAATTTTGGACACCTAAAGATGGAAATTTCTGCCCATTCTTTTAAAAGTAGTACAAACTCAATTAGGTTGGTTGAAGACGATCTCTGAATTTCAGCTTTCAACTCTTACAAGAGACGAATTGGATTCAGGTCTGTAACCAATCACTATTATTAATCACAACTGATATTAGAGTTTGTCACAATAGCACATTTTGCTGGTTAATCAACTGACCCAGAAATTATGATAAATGATAGTATTGTTGTTTTGAGACCACGTAGTTTCTGGCAAAGTTTAAACATGACTTTCTCTAATTTTCTTCTAATAATATATTTTTTCTTCTTTTTATTGACAACAAAATCCATGAATTCTTTTCAATATCCTGCACTACTATGCATTGATCTGTCCCATACAATCCAAATAATATACAGTAAGTTATTATAATGATAAAATATAAATTTGCCATGAATCTTTTGAAAACACTGTATTTCAGATGATGGATTTCAAGCTGTTCATTATGATGGTTGAACAAATGTGAGTGGATGGATGGCTGATAGGCAGACAGAAGGGTGTGATGTAGTCTAAGGTTTTATGTTACTTTTTTTTTTTTTTACTAAACTTTAATCTATATCATTTGATTTTAAATGATAAACCAATACAAAGCGATGCATAGTTGTGAAGTGGAAGGAAAATGGCACATTGTTTTCATTCCTTACTTTTTTATCAAAAGTCAAAAATGTTGTGGATTTCTAACAGCTTCCTTCACTTTGATGACCATGAAAGAAATCCAGTGCAGCTAGTAGTTGAAAATCACTTTTTTAAAGAGACAGCTCAGAGAACACAGCAACACATTTTAAAAATAATGATTAATTTATTTAGAATTAGGTCAAATGTGTTGTATTTTGGAGCTAAGGCAAAAACAACAACAAAAAAGTTATATAGTCACTGCACACATAATTCACATGGACAATTTGGATACATTTCTTATTGAGCTTATTTCTTCACGTAATTCTCAGGAAACACATAGTCATCGCAGGTGGCACCATGTTAAACAGAAACACCTCGGTTCACCATTTCCATGAATCAATAAAGGGGGGAACGAAATTTGATCGCTCACCGTGTTGTGTTACATTTTGCTGTCTTTCAAAAGCGACACCACGATTCTGCTTATCTCATCCTCGATTGCTGATTGGCGGAAACGTGCAGAGTGACTTTCACACCTGTCACGAGATCTGTATAAATACGGAAGAGCGTCGACTCCTTCACAGAACGGGGACCAAAGCCTTAAAGAGTTCTTGCTTCAACAGTGTTTGAACGGAGCTTCCTTTTTGTCCTACTCGAGGTATTTCAACCCTGCTCCTACTTGAACACAACTGTAGTAGTCGATGTAAAGCTTTATTTTTCTAAGTTTTTTGTTAAAAGCACAGGAAAACGCCAACCAAGATGGAATCCCAGGTGCGTCAGAACTACCACCGCGACTGCGAGGCCGCCATTAACAGGATGGTCAACATGGAGATGTATGCCTCCTACACCTACACCTCTATGGTAAGAAACATGAATACTATTTGCACTACATTTGCTTCATTAGTCAGCCTTCTACTATTTAGCCGCTACATATTACCCACCTCGTCAAATAAAATGCTGCATTTCGCTGAGGCTAAGGGACAGCCAACAGGTTAGGGTGTCTGCAGAAGTGGTGTACTTTATTTCACAGCTTTTTTTTTTTCTGTAAAAAACAAACAAACTCAGTGCAATTATCACAGAGGTGAGTTGGTGTAACAAAAATAGTACTCCAGTCAAAGTAGCATACTTCGACATGCTAAGTAGAAATAGAGTAAGATTTAAATAGTGTAATAAAAAATTGCTAAACATTACTCAATGTTTATCTTGTGATTTGATATTTTCCATTCAGGTCAAATGGCCAAAAGTAAACGCTGAAATATGGAATGCAACATTTCACAATTCCATATTTTACGGGTGGTAACTCTAGCTGAGGCTTCAGCAGGGGAAACTGCCATTACTCCACGTGGCTTGCCCAGCTGCTTCTTTGCCAGATAATGATGGGGGTGAGGTATTTTTTATTTTTTTTTATTAACTGTACTACTTGCTTGTTCAACAGGCTCATTACTTCTGCCGTGACGACGTGGCCCTGCCGGGCTTCTCCCATTTCTTCAAGGAGAACAGTGAGGAGGAGAGGGAGCATGCCGACAAGCTGTTGTCCTTCCAGAACAAAAGAGGAGGCCGCATCTTCCTCCAGGATATCAAGGTAAGTGCAGTTGATGCATACAGGGTACACGAAGCGGACTTTGACGTTTAAATTGCAACTAAGCTCAAATTTATTGCTGCATACTGCAAAAAAAGTAACTATAAATATTTTCCATTTTTACAGAAACCAGAGAAGGATGAGTGGGGCAGTGGGCTGGAAGCCATGCAGTGTGCTCTGCAGCTGGAGAAAAATGTCAACCAGGCTCTGCTGGATCTGCACAAGCTGGCCTCTGAGCATGTTGATCCCCATGTAAGTTAAAAGTTATATTTTTGCTTCATTGACACTTGATGCTTTTGAAACTAACAAACAATTCTGTTTCAGCTGTGTGATTTCCTGGAGTCCCACTACCTGAACGAGCAGGTGGAGTCCATCAAGAAGCTCGGTGACTACATCACCAACCTGACCCGCATGGATGCCCACAACAACAAGATGGCGGAGTACCTGTTTGACAAGCACACCCTGGGAGGCAAAAGCTAAATGCCCAGAAGGGAACATGGAGTAGAAGTGTGCAACAAAGGCTTCAGGCTAATCTTGTCTACTCAGTTTAATAATTTCATTGACCTAATCGGTTTCTGAAGTTGTGTCGAGTGTCTTAGACCAACTACTGTACACTTCTGGATAAGTGGAACTTCTGATTCTCTGAATAAACATTTTGAGCTGGAGTTCTGTGGTCTGACTTGTTTATGATTTGAGGGCCTTGTGTCTCCAAAATGGGTAAATTCAAAGGGATGTCCTGGTTAAAAGTGAAGCAGTAAAATGTTGAACAAGATTTTGGAACCAACAAGATTCCTGATTTAACATGTTTCAGAAATGGCCAACAAAAGATCCCATAGGCCGTTTTTTTTTTTTAAAACGGCACCTGGAATGTTGATGCAGCTTAAAATGCTACCTGGTGTTTCCTTGAAAGATTTGCTTGGTGAATCATGAGATTTAATGCACCTTCTGAGCCAAATTGCTAGATGTTAAAGCAAAACCCTGAGGAATTGGGTAGAAACTTGAGACTGCTTGACCTTTGTGGGGTTTTTTTTTTCTTAGGGTTTTTAATTTAGAAGTGCAAGATTTTTTTTTTTCCCCAAGTGAACTTATCCTAAAGGGCAATTTGAAGACAAAACCACACAGCTGCAGGTTTTACAATATTTCAGGACACTAAATGCATGTTAACGCTTTCAGACATGTCCTGTTTATGATTTAAAGTTTCCACAGATCAGGTAGTTATGAAGTCTCTGTGAATGGTTAAAATCTATTAGCGTTTGGTTTGAAAATCTTTTCCCTCTTAAATTCATTAAATAGTAATTTGACCTGCATGAAACATTTTTTTAAATTAACATATCTGTATTGTGTGGTAGACTGACTGCTCATTTAAATCTAACACATATTGCATGACTATGTCAGTTCTGGTCTGTCCAGATGAGAGTGACACATCAATCCCTTGTTGCTGAAACTTTCTTTATGGACATAGAACACCAAATCACCTGTGGCTAATATCTGTCCTGAAAGTTGATAGAAACCACTGATATGGATTTGCTGGTGCAGAAAGTGTGATGGTAGAGAGAGAACTGAGCGAAGAAAGCAAAAGGCGTAGTCCACTAAGCTGGATGGACTCTGGCCAGAACTCAGGTGGTTTTAATCATACCTGAGGAACAGGGATTTTTTTCATTTCAATACATAATTTCTCATTAGAAATCACATGTGAGGAACCCAAAGGTTAAATCCTGGAACATTCCTATTAAATATCTACCATAACTACAAAGATGATACACAGATGTACATTATGATGTTTGAACAAATCAATGTGGATGGATGGATAATAGGCAGACAGAAGGGTGTAATTGAGCCTAAGATTATATGTTGTTTTTTTAACCACAAACTTTAATCTATTTCATTTGATTTTAAACGATAAACCAATACAAAGCGGTGCATAGTCGTGAAGTCGAAGGAAAATGGCACATCATTTTTGTTTATTTCTTTTTATCAAAAGTCAAAAATGTTGTGGATTTCTAACAGCTTCCTTCACTTTGATGACCATGAAAGAAATCCAGTGCAGCTAGTAGTTGAAAATCACTTTTTTAAAGCGACAGCTCAGAGAACACAGCAACACATTTTAAAAATAATGATTATTTTATTTAGAATTAAGCCAAATTTGTGGTATTTTTGTGCTACAGCAAAAAAAAAAGAAAAAAAAAAGTTATATAGCCCTCATATATAGTTCACATGAACAATTTGGATACATTTCTTATTGAGCTTATTTCTTCACGTAATTCTCAGGAAACACATAGTCATCGCAGGTGGCACCATGTTAAACAGAAACACCTCGGTTCACCATTTCCATGAATCAATAAAGGGGGGAACGAAATTTGATCGCTCACCGTGTTGTGTTACATCCTGCTGTCTTTCAAAAGCGACACCACGATTCTGCTTATCTCATCCTCGATTGCTGATTGGCGGAAACGTGCAGAGTGACTTTCACACCTGTCACGAGATCTGTATAAATACGGAAGAGCGTCGACTCCTTCACAGAACGGGGACCAAAGCCTTAAAGAGTTCTTGCTTCAACAGTGTTTGAACGGAGCTTCCTTTTTGTCCTACTCGAGGTATTTCAACCCTGCTCCTACTTGAACACAACTGTAGTAGTCGACGTAAAGCTTTATTTTTCTAAGTTTTTTGTTAAAAGCACAAGAAAACGCCAACCAAGATGCAATCCCAGGTGCGTCAGAACTACCACCGCGACTGCGAGGCCGCCATTAACAGGATGGTCAACATGGAGATGTATGCCTCCTACACATACACCTCTATGGTAAGAAACATGAATACTATTTGCACTACCTTTGCTTCATTAGTCAGCCTTCTGCTATTTAGCCGCTACATATTACCCACCTCGTCAAATAAAATGCTGCATCTCGCTGAGGCTACGGCTTTCAGAAATGAAAATAAGGGACAGCCAACAGGTTAGGGTGTCTGCAGAAGTGGTGTACTTTATTTCACGGCTGTCTTTTGTAAAAAAACAAACTCAGTGCAATTATCAGAGGTGAGTTGGTGTAACAAAAATGGTACTCCAGTCAAAGTAGCATACTTCGACATGCTAAGTAGAAATAGATTAAGATTTAAATGGTGTAATAAAAAATTGCTAAACATTACTCAATGTTTATCTCATGATTTGATATTTTCCATTCAGGTCAAATGGCCAAAAGTAAATGCTGAAATATGGAATGCAACATTTCAAAGCCAAATATGGGATGATGCGTATTTTACAGGTGGTAACTCTAGCTGAGGCTTCAGCAGGGGAAACTGCCATTACTCCACGTGGCTTGCCCAGCTGCTGCTTTGCCAGATAATGATCAGCGTGAGGTTTTTTTTTTTTTTTTTAACTGTACTACTTGCTTGTTCAACAGGCTCATTACTTCTGCCGTGACGACGTGGCCCTGCCGGGCTTCTCCCATTTCTTCAAGGAGAACAGTGAGGAGGAGAGGGAGCATGCCGACAAGCTGTTGTCCTTCCAGAACAAAAGAGGAGGCCGCATCTTCCTCCAGGATATCAAGGTAAGTGCAGTTGATGCATACACGGTACACGGAGTGGACTTTGACATTTAAATTGCAACTAAGCTCAAATTTATTGCTGCATACTGCAATAAAAGTAACTATAAATATTTTCCATTTTTAAAGAAACCAGAGAAGGATGAGTGGGGCAGTGGGCTGGAAGCCATGCAGTGTGCTCTGCAGCTGGAGAAAAATGTCAACCAGGCTCTGCTGGATCTGCACAAGCTGGCCTCTGAGCATGTTGATCCCCATGTAAGTTAAAAGTTATATTTTTGCTTCATTGACACTTGATGCTTTTGAAACTTGACAAACAATTCTGTTTCAGCTGTGTGATTTCCTGGAGTCCCACTACCTGAACGAGCAGGTGGAGTCCATCAAGAAGCTCGGTGACAACATCACCAACCTGACCCGCATGGATGCCCACAACAACAAGATGGCGGAGTACCTGTTTGACAAGCACACCCTGGGAGGCAAAAGCTAAATGCCCAGAAGGGAACATGGAGTAGAAGTGTGCAACAAAGGCTTCAGGCTAATCTTGTCTACTCAGTTTAATAATTTTATTGACCTAATCGGTTTCTGAAGTTGTGTCGAGTGTCTTAGACCAACTACTGTACACTTCTGGATAAGTGGAACTTCTGATTCTCTGAATAAACATTTTGAGCTGGAGTTCTGTGGTCTGACTTGTCTATGATTTGAGGGCCTTGTGTCTCCAAAATGGGTAAATTCAAAGGGATGTCCTTGTTAAAAGTGAAGCAGTAAAATGTTGAACAAGATTTTGGAACCAACAAGATTCCTGATTTAACATGTTTCAGAAATGGCCAACAAAAGATCCCATAGGCCGTTTTTTTTAAAACGGCACCTGGAATGTTGATGCAGCTTAAAATGCTACCTGGTGTTTCCTTGAAAATCTGCTTGGTGAATCATGAGATTTAATGCACCTTCTGAGCCAAATTGCTAGATGTTAAAGCAAAACCCTGAGCAATTGGGAAGAAACTTCAGACTGCTTGACTTTTTAATTTAGAGGTACAAGGTTTTTTCCAAGTGAAATTATCCTAAAGGGCAATTTGAAGCCAAAACCACACAAAGATGCAGGTCTTACAATATTTCAGGACACTTAATGTATTTTCTTAATACTTTCAGACATGTTTTATGATTAAGTTTCCATAGATCAGGTAGTTGGGTCTCTGTGAAATTCAACATTAAAATCTATTTTTAGTTCAGGTTGGTTGGGAAATCTATTCCCCCTTTAATTTGAAAACTACATTTTATTTCTTTTGTCATTTTCTCTTCCAATGATGCAAGTGTTGCAAAAACAGGAGAAATTTGCAAAGGACTAGATTTAAAAGAAAACTGAAACGGATTTTGCTGAAATCACAATGGTTTCTGGAAGTGGACAAGTAACTAAATGGTGAGGGAAATTGAGGATTAACAGGATGGGAGAGAGAGGGAGCTGGACTTGGACACAACCACTTCCAGTCAGTGTTGGTGGATCTGTTTTTGTCCATTTTCAAATGTTTCTACAAATAAAACCCTGAAAATGTGAAAAATGACATTTGTTTCCCCTCAGTCAGTACTAAATCTCCTTTTCTTTGTAGCCAAAGCTTCAGGACTTTTTTTTTTTTAGCAACTTTGGACACCTAAAGATGGAAATTTCTGCCCATTCTTTTAAAAGTAGTACAAACTCAATTAGGTTGGTTGAAGACGATCTCTGAATTTCAGCTTTCAACTCTTACAAGAGACGAATTGGATTCAGGTCTGTAACCAATCACTATTATTAATCACAACTGATATTAGAGTTTGTCACAATAGCACATTTTGCTTGGCGATCAATTGACCCAGAAATAATTGTGATAATTGATAGTATTGTTTTGGCCAAGTTTAAACATGACTTTCTCTAATTTTTTTCTAATATTTCTATATTACTATTTTAATTTCTTTTTTTTTATTGACAACAAAATCCATGAATTCTTTTCAATATCCTGCACTACTATGCATTGATCTGTCCCATACAATCCAAATAATATACAGTAAGTTATTATAATGATAAAATATAAATTTGCCATGAATCTTTTGAAAACACTGTATTTCAGATGGTGGATTTCAAGCTGTTCATTATGATGGTTGAACAAATGTGAGTGGATGGATGGCTGATAGGCAGACAGAAGGGTGTGATGTAGTCTAAGGTTTTATGTTACTTTCTTTTTTTTTTACTAAACTTTAATCTATTTCATTTGATTTTAAATGATAAACCAATACAAAGCGATGCATAGTTGTGAAGTGGAAGGAAAATGGCACATTGTTTTCATTCCTTACTTTTTTATCAAAAGTCAAAAATGTTGTGGATTTCTAACAGCTTCCTTCACTTTGATGACCATGAAAGAAATCCAGTGCAGCTAGTAGTTGAAAATCACTTTTTTAAAGAGACAGCTCAGAGAACACAGCAACACATTTTAAAAATAATGATTATTTTATTTAGAATTAAGCCAAATTTGTGGTATTTTTGTGCTACAGCAAAAAGAAAAAAAAAGTTATATAGCCCTCATATATAGTTCACATGAACAATTTGGATACATTTCTTATTGAGCTTATTTCTTCACGTAATTCTCAGGAAACACATAGTCATCGCAGGTGGCACCATGTTAAACAGAAACACCTCGGTTCACCATTTCCATGAATCAATAAAGGGGGGAACGAAATTTGATCGCTCACCGTCCTGCTGTCTTTCAAAAGCGACACCACGATTCTGCTTATCTCATCCTCGATTGCTGATTGGCGGAAACGTGCAGAGTGACTTTCACACCTGTCACGAGATCTGTATAAATACGGAAGAGCGTCGACTCCTTCACAGAACGGGGACCAAAGCCTTAAAGAGTTCTTGCTTCAACAGTGTTTGAACGGAGCTTCCTTTTTGTCCTACTCGAGGTATTTCAACCCTGCTCCTACTTGAACACTACTGTAGTAGTCGACGTAAAGCTTTATTTTTCTAAGTTTTTTGTTAAAAGCACAGGAAAACGCCAACCAAGATGGAATCCCAGGTGCGTCAGAACTACCACCGCGACTGCGAGGCCGCCATTAACAGGATGGTCAACATGGAGATGTATGCCTCCTACACCTACACCTCTATGGTAAGAAACATGAATACTATTTGCACTACCTTTGCTTCATTAGTCAGCCTTCTACTATTTAGCCGCTACATATTACCCACCTCGTCAAATAAAATGCTGCATCTCGCTGAGGCTACGGCTTTCAGAAATGAAAATAAGGGACAGCCAACAGGTTAGGGTGTCTGCAGAAGTGGTGTACTTTATTTCACGGCTGTTTTTTTTCTTTCTTTCTATTATTTAAATTAAGTCAATGGTGCACTCATCACAGAGGAGAGTTGGTGTACCCAAAGTTGTACTCTAGTCAAAGTAGCATAACATCGACATCCCAAGTAGAAATGGATTAAGCTTTAAATAAGTGTAAAAATATTGCTAAAAACATTACTCAATGTTTATCTTGTGATTTTGATATTTTCCATTCAGGTCAAATGGCCAAAAGTAAACGCTGAAATATGGAATGCAACATTTCACGATTCCGTATTTTATGGGTGGTAACTCTAGCTGAGGCTTCAGCAGGGGAAACTGCCATTACTCCACGTGGCTTGCCCAGCTGCTTCTTTGCCAGATAATGATCAGCGTGAGGTATTTTTTATTTTTTTAACTGTACTACTTGCTTGTTCAACAGGCTCATTACTTCTGCCGTGACGACGTGGCCCTGCCGGGCTTCTCCCATTTCTTCAAGGAGAACAGTGAGGAGGAGAGGGAGCATGCCGACAAGCTGTTGTCCTTCCAGAACAAAAGAGGAGGCCGCATCTTCCTCCAGGATATCAAGGTAAGAGCAACTAATGCTAACGGAATACACCGAGCAGCCATTTTGATTAAATTGCAACTTGAATCAAATGTATTGCTGCATACTGCAAAAAAGTAACTATAAATATTTTCCATATTTACAGAAACCAGAGAAGGATGAGTGGGGCAGTGGGCTGGAAGCCATGCAGTGTGCTCTGCAGCTGGAGAAAAATGTCAACCAGGCTCTGCTGGATCTGCACAAGCTGGCCTCTGATCGCGTTGATCCCCATGTAAGTTAAAAGTTATATTTTTGCTTCATTGACACTTGATGCTTTTGAAACTAACAAACAATTCTGTTTCAGCTGTGTGATTTCCTGGAGTCCCACTACCTGAACGAGCAGGTGGAGTCCATCAAGAAGCTCGGTGACTACATCACCAACCTGACCCGCATGGATGCCCACAACAACAAGATGGCGGAGTACCTGTTTGACAAGCACACCCTGGGAGGCAAAAGCTAAATGCCCAGAAGGGAACATGGAGTAGAAGTGTGCAACAAAGGCTTCAGGCTAAACTTGTCTACTCCAGAGCTTAAGCATTTCATTGACCTAATCAGTTTCTGAAGTTGTGATGAGTGTCTTATCCAGAAGTGTATTGAGTAGTTGGTCTAAGTGTAACTTCTGATTCTCTGAATAAACATTTTGAGCTGGAGTTCTGTGGTCTGACTTGTTTATGATTTGAGGGCCTTGTGTCTCCAAAATGGGTAAATTCAAAGGGATGTCCTGGTTAAAAGTGAAGCAGTAAAATGTTGAACAAGATTTTGGAACCAACAAAATTCCTGATTTAACATGTTTCAGAAATGGCCAACAAAAGATCCCATAGGCAGTTTTTTTTTTTAAAACGGCACCTGGAATGTTGATGCAGCTTAAAATGCTACCTGGTGTTTCCTTGAAAATCTGCTTGGTAAATCATGAGATTTAATACACAAACCTGAGCCAAATTGCTAGATGTTAAAGCAAAACCCTGAGGAATTGGGAAGAAACTTGAGACTGCTTGACCTTTGTGGGTTTTTTTTTCCTTAGGGTTTTTAATTTAGAAGTGCAAGATTTTTTTTTTTTTTTTTTTTTCCCCAAGTGAACTTATCCTAAAGGGCAATTTGAAGACAAAACCACACAAAGCTGCAGGTTTTACAATATTTCAGGACACTAAATGCATGTTAACACTTTCAGACATGTCCTGTTTATGATTTATTTAAAGTTTCCACAGATCAGGTAGTTATGAAGTCTCTGTGAATGGTTAAAATCTATTAGAGTTCAGTTTGGTTTGAAAATCTTTTCCCTCTTAAATTCATTAAATAGTAATTTGACCTGCATGAAACATTTTTTAAAATTAACATATCTGTATTGTGTGGTAGACTGACTGCTCATTTAAATCTCTAACACATATTGCATGACTATGTCAGTTCTGGTCTGTCCAGATGAGAGTGACACATCAATCCCTTGTTGCTGAAACTTTCTTTATGGACATAGAACACCAAATCACCTGTGGCTAATATCTGTCCTGAAAGTTGATAGAAACCACTGATGTGGATTTGCTGGTGCATAAAGTGTGATGGTAGAGAGAGAACTGAGCGAAGAAAGCAAAAGGCGTAGTCCACTAAGCTGGATGGACTCTGGCCAGAACTCAGGTGGTTTTAATTATACCTGAGGAACAGGGATTTTTTTAATTTCAATACATAATTTCTCATTAGAAATCACATGTGAGGAACCCAAAGGTTAAATCCTGGAACATTCCTATTAAATATCTACCATAACTACAAAGATGATACACAGATGTACATTATGATTGAACAAATCAATGTGGATGGATGGATAATAGGCAGACAGAAGGGTGTAATTGAGCCTAAGATTATTATACTTTTTTTTTTTTTTACCACAAACTTTAATCTATTTCATTTGATTTCAAATGATAAACCAATACAAAGCGGTGCATAGTTGTGAAGTCAAAGGAAAATGGCACATCATTTTTGTTTATTTCTTTTTATCAAAAGGCAAAAATGTTGTTGTGGATTTCTAACAGCTTCCTTCACTTTGATGACCATGAAAGAAATCCAGTGCAGCTAGTAGAAGAAAACCACTTTTTTAAAGCGACAGCTCAGAGAACACAGCAACACATTTTAAAAATACTGATTATTTTATTTAGAATTAAGCCAAATTTGTGGTATTTTTGTGCTACAGCAAAAAAAAAAGAAAAAAAAAAGTTATATAGCCCTCATATATAGTTCACATGAACAATTTGGATACATTTCTTATTGAGCTTATTTCTTCACGTAATTCTCAGGAAACACATAGTCATCGCAGGTGGCACCATGTTAAACAGAAACACCTCGGTTCACCATTTCCGTGAATCAATAAAGGGGGGAACGAAATTTGATCGCTCACCGTGTTGTGTTACATCCTGCTGTCTTTCAAAAGCGACACCACGATTCTGCTTATCTCATCCTCGATTGCTGATTGGCGGAAACGTGCAGAGTGACTTTCACACCTGTCACGAGATCTGTATAAATACGGAAGAGCGTCGACTCCTTCACAGAACGGGGACCAAAGCCTTAAAGAGTTCTTGCTTCAACAGTGTTTGAACGGAGCTTCCTTTTTGTCCTACTCGAGGTATTTCAACCCTGCTCCTACTTGAACACTACTGTAGTAGTCGACGTAAAGCTTTATTTTTCTAAGTTTTTTGTTAAAAGCACAGGAAAACGCCAACCAAGATGGAATCCCAGGTGCGTCAGAACTACCACCGCGACTGCGAGGCCGCCATTAACAGGATGGTCAACATGGAGATGTATGCCTCCTACACCTACACCTCTATGGTAAGAAACATGAATACTATTTGCACTACCTTTGCTTCATTAGTCAGCCTTCTACTATTTAGCCGCTACATATTACCCACCTCGTCAAATAAAATGCTGCATCTCGCTGAGGCTACGGCTTTCAGAAATGAAAATAAGGGACAGCCAACAGGTTAGGGTGTCTGCAGAAGTGGTGTACTTTATTTCACGGCTGTTTTTTTTCTTTCTTTCTATTATTTAAATTAAGTCAATGGTGCACTCATCACAGAGGAGAGTTGGTGTACCCAAAGTTGTACTCTAGTCAAAGTAGCATAACATCGACATCCCAAGTAGAAATGGATTAAGCTTTAAATAAGTGTAAAAATATTGCTAAAAACATTACTCAATGTTTATCTTGTGATTTTGATATTTTCCATTCAGGTCAAATGGCCAAAAGTAAACGCTGAAATATGGAATGCAACATTTCACGATTCCGTATTTTATGGGTGGTAACTCTAGCTGAGGCTTCAGCAGGGGAAACTGCCATTACTCCACGTGGCTTGCCCAGCTGCTTCTTTGCCAGATAATGATCAGCGTGAGGTATTTTTTATTTTTTTAACTGTACTACTTGCTTGTTCAACAGGCTCATTACTTCTGCCGTGACGACGTGGCCCTGCCGGGCTTCTCCCATTTCTTCAAGGAGAACAGTGAGGAGGAGAGGGAGCATGCCGACAAGCTGTTGTCCTTCCAGAACAAAAGAGGAGGCCGCATCTTCCTCCAGGATATCAAGGTAAGAGCAACTAATGCTAACGGAATACACCGAGCAGCCATTTTGATTAAATTGCAACTTGAATCAAATGTATTGCTGCATACTGCAAAAAAGTAACTATAAATATTTTCCATATTTACAGAAACCAGAGAAGGATGAGTGGGGCAGTGGGCTGGAAGCCATGCAGTGTGCTCTGCAGCTGGAGAAAAATGTCAACCAGGCTCTGCTGGATCTGCACAAGCTGGCCTCTGATCGCGTTGATCCCCATGTAAGTTAAAAGTTATATTTTTGCTTCATTGACACTTGATGCTTTTGAAACTAACAAACAATTCTGTTTCAGCTGTGTGATTTCCTGGAGTCCCACTACCTGAACGAGCAGGTGGAGTCCATCAAGAAGCTCGGTGACTACATCACCAACCTGACCCGCATGGATGCCCACAACAACAAGATGGCGGAGTACCTGTTTGACAAGCACACCCTGGGAGGCAAAAGCTAAATGCCCAGAAGGGAACATGGAGTAGAAGTGTGCAACAAAGGCTTCAGGCTAAACTTGTCTACTCCAGAGCTTAAGCATTTCATTGACCTAATCAGTTTCTGAAGTTGTGATGAGTGTCTTATCCAGAAGTGTATTGAGTAGTTGGTCTAAGTGTAACTTCTGATTCTCTGAATAAACATTTTGAGCTGGAGTTCTGTGGTCTGACTTGTTTATGATTTGAGGGCCTTGTGTCTCCAAAATGGGTAAATTCAAAGGGATGTCCTGGTTAAAAGTGAAGCAGTAAAATGTTGAACAAGATTTTGGAACCAACAAAATTCCTGATTTAACATGTTTCAGAAATGGCCAACAAAAGATCCCATAGGCAGTTTTTTTTTTTAAAACGGCACCTGGAATGTTGATGCAGCTTAAAATGCTACCTGGTGTTTCCTTGAAAATCTGCTTGGTAAATCATGAGATTTAATACACAAACCTGAGCCAAATTGCTAGATGTTAAAGCAAAACCCTGAGGAATTGGGAAGAAACTTGAGACTGCTTGACCTTTGTGGGTTTTTTTTTCCTTAGGGTTTTTAATTTAGAAGTGCAAGATTTTTTTTTTTTTTTTTTTTTCCCCAAGTGAACTTATCCTAAAGGGCAATTTGAAGACAAAACCACACAAAGCTGCAGGTTTTACAATATTTCAGGACACTAAATGCATGTTAACACTTTCAGACATGTCCTGTTTATGATTTATTTAAAGTTTCCACAGATCAGGTAGTTATGAAGTCTCTGTGAATGGTTAAAATCTATTAGAGTTCAGTTTGGTTTGAAAATCTTTTCCCTCTTAAATTCATTAAATAGTAATTTGACCTGCATGAAACATTTTTTAAAATTAACATATCTGTATTGTGTGGTAGACTGACTGCTCATTTAAATCTCTAACACATATTGCATGACTATGTCAGTTCTGGTCTGTCCAGATGAGAGTGACACATCAATCCCTTGTTGCTGAAACTTTCTTTATGGACATAGAACACCAAATCACCTGTGGCTAATATCTGTCCTGAAAGTTGATAGAAACCACTGATGTGGATTTGCTGGTGCATAAAGTGTGATGGTAGAGAGAGAACTGAGCGAAGAAAGCAAAAGGCGTAGTCCACTAAGCTGGATGGACTCTGGCCAGAACTCAGGTGGTTTTAATTATACCTGAGGAACAGGGATTTTTTTAATTTCAATACATAATTTCTCATTAGAAATCACATGTGAGGAACCCAAAGGTTAAATCCTGGAACATTCCTATTAAATATCTACCATAACTACAAAGATGATACACAGATGTACATTATGATTGAACAAATCAATGTGGATGGATGGATAATAGGCAGACAGAAGGGTGTAATTGAGCCTAAGATTATTATACTTTTTTTTTTTTTTACCACAAACTTTAATCTATTTCATTTGATTTCAAATGATAAACCAATACAAAGCGGTGCATAGTTGTGAAGTCAAAGGAAAATGGCACATCATTTTTGTTTATTTCTTTTTATCAAAAGGCAAAAATGTTGTTGTGGATTTCTAACAGCTTCCTTCACTTTGATGACCATGAAAGAAATCCAGTGCAGCTAGTAGAAGAAAACCACTTTTTTAAAGCGACAGCTCAGAGAACACAGCAACACATTTTAAAAATACTGATTATTTTATTTAGAATTAAGCCAAATTTGTGGTATTTTTGTGCTACAGCAAAAAAAAAAGAAAAAAAAAAGTTATATAGCCCTCATATATAGTTCACATGAACAATTTGGATACATTTCTTATTGAGCTTATTTCTTCACGTAATTCTCAGGAAACACATAGTCATCGCAGGTGGCACCATGTTAAACAGAAACACCTCGGTTCACCATTTCCGTGAATCAATAAAGGGGGGAACGAAATTTGATCGCTCACCGTGTTGTGTTACATCCTGCTGTCTTTCAAAAGCGACACCACGATTCTGCTTATCTCATCCTCGATTGCTGATTGGCGGAAACGTGCAGAGTGACTTTCACACCTGTCACGAGATCTGTATAAATACGGAAGAGCGTCGACTCCTTCACAGAACGGGGACCAAAGCCTTAAAGAGTTCTTGCTTCAACAGTGTTTGAACGGAGCTTCCTTTTTGTCCTACTCGAGGTATTTCAACCCTGCTCCTACTTGAACACAACTGTAGTAGTCGACGTAAAGCTTTATTTTTCTAAGTTTTTTGTTAAAAGCACAAGAAAACGCCAACCAAGATGGAATCCCAGGTGCGTCAGAACTACCACCGCGACTGCGAGGCCGCCATTAACAGGATGGTCAACATGGAGATGTATGCCTCCTACACCTACACCTCTATGGTAAGAAACATGAATACTATTTGCACTACATTTGCTTCATTAGTCAGCCTTCTACTATTTAGCCGCTACATATTACCCACCTCGTCAAATAAAATGCTGCATCTCGCTGAGGCTACGGCTTTATGAAATGAAAATAAGGGACAGCCAACAGGTTAGGGTGTCTGCAGAAGTGGTGTACTTTATTTCACGGCTGTTTTTTTTTTTGTAAAAAAAAACAAACTCAGTGCAATTATCAGAGGTGAGTTGGTGTAACAAAAATGGTACTCCAGTCAAAGTAGCATACTTCGACATGCTAAGTAGAAATGTATTAAGATTTAAATGGTGTAAAAAAAATAAAATAAAAATAAAAAAATTGCTAAACATTACTCAATGTTTATCTTGTGATTTTGATATTTTCCATTCAGGTCAAATGGCCAAAAGTAAATGCTGAAATATCGAATGTAACATTTCACAATTCCGTATTTTACGGGTGGTAACTCTAGCTGAGGCTTCAGCAGGGGAAACTGCCATTACTCCACGTGGCTTGCCCAGCTGCTTCTTTGCCAGATAATGATCGGCGTGAGGTATTTTTTTTTTATTAACTGTACTACTTGCTTGTTCAACAGGCTCATTACTTCTGCCGTGACGACGTGGCCCTGCCGGGCTTCTCCCATTTCTTCAAGGAGAACAGTGAGGAGGAGAGGGAGCATGCCGACAAGCTGTTGTCCTTCCAGAACAAAAGAGGAGGCCGCATCTTCCTCCAGGATATCAAGGTAAGTGCAGTTGATGCATACATGGTACACGGAGTGGACTTTGACATTTAAATTGCAACTAAGCTCAAATTTATTGCTGCATACTGCAAAAAAAGTAACTATAAATATTTTCCATATTTACAGAAACCAGAGAAGGATGAGTGGGGCAGTGGGCTGGAAGCCATGCAGTGTGCTCTGCAGCTGGAGAAAAATGTCAACCAGGCTCTGCTGGATCTGCACAAGCTGGCCTCTGATCATGTTGATCCCCATGTAAGTTAAAAGTTATAATTTTGCTTCATTGACACTTGATGCTTTTGAAACTAACAAACAATTCTGTTTCAGCTGTGTGATTTCCTGGAGTCCCACTACCTGAACGAGCAGGTGGAGTCCATCAAGAAGCTCGGTGACTACATCACCAACCTGACCCACATGGATGCCCACAACAAGATGGCGGAGTACCTGTTTGACAAGCACACCCTGGGAGGCAAAAGCTAAATGCCCAGAAGGGAACATGGAGTAGAAGTGTGCAACAAAGGCTTCAGGCTAATCTTGTCTACTCAGTTTAATAATTTCATTGACCTAATCGGTTTCTGAAGTTGTGTCGAGTGTCTTAGACCAACTACTGTACACTTCTGGATAAGTGGAACTTCTGATTCTCTGAATAAACATTTTGAGCTGGAGTTCTGTGGTCTGACTTGTTTATGATTTGAGGGCCTTGTGTCTCCAAAATGTGTAAATTCAAAGGGATGTCCTGGTTAAAAGTGAAGCAGTAAAATGTTGAACAAGATTTTGGAACCAACAAGATTCCTGATTTAACATGTTTCAGAAATGGCCAACAAAAGATCCCATAGGCCGTTTTTTTTTTTTAAAACGGCACCTGGAATGTTGATGCAGCTTAAAATGCTACCTGGTGTTTCCTTGAAAATCTGCTTGGTGAATCATGAGATTTAATGCACCTTCTGAGCCAAATTGCTAGATGTTAAAGCAAAACCCTGAGGAATTGGGAAGAAACTTCAGACTGCTTGACTTTTTAATTTAGAGGTACAAGGTTTTTTCCAAGTGAAATTATCCTAAAGGGCAATTTGAAGCCAAAACCACACAAAGATGCAGGTCTTACAATATTTCAGGACACTTAATGTATTTTCTTAATACTTTCAGACATGTTTTATGATTAAGTTTCCATAGATCAGGTAGTTAGGTCTCTGTGAAATTCAACATTAAAATCTATTTTTAGTTCAGGTTGGTTGGGAAATCTATTCCCCCTTTAATTTGAAAACTACATTTTATTTTGTCATTTTCTCTTCCAATGATGTAAGTGTTGCAAAAACAGGAGAAATTTGCAAAGGACTAGATTTAAAAGAAAAAAGCTGAAACGGATTTTTCTGAAATCACAATGGTTTCTGGAAGTGGACAAGTAACTAAATGGTGAGGGAAATTGAGGATTAACAGGATGGGAGAGAGAGGGAGCTGGACTTGGACACAACCACTTCCAGTCAGTGTTGGTGGATCTGTTTTTGTCCATTTTCAAATGTTTCTACAAATAAAACCCTGAAAATGTGAAAAATGACATTTGTTTCCCCTCAGTCAGTACTAAATCTCCTTTTCTTTGTAGCCAAAGCTTCAGGACTTTTTTTTTTTTTAGCAACTTTGGACACCTAAAGATGGAAATTTCTGCCCATTCTTTTAAAAGTAGTACAAACTCAATTAGGTTGGTTGAAGACGATCTCTGAATATCAGCTTTCAACTCTTACAAGAGACGAATTGGATTCAGGTCTGTAACCAATCACTATTATTAATCACAACTGATATTAGAGTTTGTCACAATAGCACATTTTGCTTGGCGATCAATTGACCCAGAAATAATTGTGATAATTGATAGTATTGTTTTGGCCAAGTTTAAACATGACTTTCTCTAATTTTTTTCTAATATTATTTCTATATTACTATTTTAATTTCTTTTTTTTTATTGACAACAAAATCCATGAATTCTTTTCAATATCCTGCACTACTATGCATTGATCTGTCCCATACAATCCAAATAATATACAGTAAGTTATTATAATGATAAAATATAAATTTGCCATGAATCTTTTGAAAACACTGTATTTCAGATGATGGATTTCAAGCTGTTCATTATGATGGTTGAACAAATGTGAGTGGATGGATGGCTGATAGGCAGACAGAAGGGTGTGATGTAGTCTAAGGTTTTATGTTACTTTCTTTTTTTTTACTAAACTTTAATCTATTTCATTTGATTTTAAATGATAAACCAATACAAAGCGATGCATAGTTGTGAAGTGGAAGGAAAATGGCACATTGTTTTCATTCCTTACTTTTTTATCAAAAGTCAAAAATGTTGTGGATTTCTAACAGCTTCCTTCACTTTGATGACCATGAAAGAAATCCAGTGCAGCTAGTAGTTGAAAATCACTTTTTTAAAGAGACAGCTCAGAGAACACAGCAACACATTTTAAAAACAATGATTAATTTATTTAGAATTAAGCCAAATTTGTGGTATTTTTGTGCTACAGCAAAAAAAAAGTTATATAGCCCTCATATATAGTTCACATGAACAATTTGGATACATTTCTTATTGAGCTTATTTCTTCACGTAATTCTCAGGAAACACATAGTCATCGCAGGTGGCACCATGTTAAACAGAAACACCTCGGTTCACCATTTCCATTAATCAATAAAGGGGGGAACGAAATTTGATCGCTCACCGTCCTGCTGTCTTTCAAAAGCGACACCACGATTCTGCTTATCTCATCCTCGATTGCTGATTGGCGGAAACGTGCAGAGTGACTTTCACACCTGTCACGAGATCTGTATAAATACGGAAGAGCGTCGACTCCTTCACAGAACGGGGACCAAAGCCTTAAAGAGTTCTTGCTTCAACAGTGTTTGAACGGAGCTTCCTTTTTGTCCTACTCGAGGTATTTCAACCCTGCTCCTACTTGAACACTACTGTAGTAGTCGACGTAAAGCTTTATTTTTCTAAGTTTTTTGTTAAAAGCACAGGAAAACGCCAACCAAGATGGAATCCCAGGTGCGTCAGAACTACCACCGCGACTGCGAGGCCGCCATTAACAGGATGGTCAACATGGAGATGTATGCCTCCTACACCTACACCTCTATGGTAAGAAACATGAATACTATTTGCACTACATTTGCTTCATTAGTCAGCCTTCTACTATTTAGCCGCTACATATTACCCACCTCGTCAAATAAAATGCTGCATCTCGCTGAGGCTACGGCTTTCAGAAATGAAAATAAGGGACAGCCAACAGGTTAGGGTGTCTGCAGAAGTGGTGTACTTTATTTCACGGCTATTATATAATTTATTTTTTCTTTACAAAGTCAATAGTGCAATCATCGCAGAGGAGAGTTGGTGTACCCAAAATTGTGTGCTTCCCAACCCTGGTCCTCAAGGCACACTGACCTGCATGTTTTAGATGTTGCCCTGCTTCAGCACACATGATTTCTTTTGATGGTTGATTAACAGAGTTTTGCTGAATTGCAATCATCTGAATGGGGTGTGTTGAAGCAGGGGGGCATCTAAAACATGCAGGTCAGTGTGCCTTGAGGACGAGGGTTGGGAAATGCTGCTCTAGTCAAAGTAGCATAACATCTACATGCAAGTAGAAATGGATTTAGCATTAAATAAGTGTAAAAATATTGCTAAAAACATTACTCAATGTTTGTAGCAATGTTCATAACTCCTGAGTTAATTTAAATTCAGGTGACGTGGCCAAAAGTAAGCGCTGAAATATGGAATGCAACATTTCAAAGCCAAATACGGGACAATTCCGTATTTTATGGGTGGCAACTCTAGCTGAGGCTTCAGTTGTTCTTAGACTTTGCCATTACTCCACACAATTTGCCCATAGCTGTTTCTTTGCCAGATAATGATGGGTGTGAGGTATTTTTTTTTTATTAACTGTACTACTTGCTTGTTCAACAGGCTCACTACTTCTGCCGTGACGACGTGGCCCTGCCGGGCTTCTCCCATTTCTTCAAGGAGAACAGTGAGGAGGAGAGGGAGCATGCCGACAAGCTGTTGTCCTTCCAGAACAAAAGAGGAGGCCGCATCTTCCTCCAGGATATCAAGGTAAGTGCAGTTAATGCATACACAGTACACAGAGCGGACTTTGTTTAAATTGCAACTTGTATCAAATTTACTGCTGCATACTGCAAAAAAATTTAACTATAAATTTTTTACAGAAACCAGAGAAGGATGAGTGGGGCAGTGGGCTGGAAGCCATGCAGTGTGCTCTGCAGCTGGAGAAAAATGTCAACCAGGCTCTGCTGGATCTGCACAAGCTGGCCTCTGATCATGTTGATCCCCATGTAAGTTAAAAGTTATAATTTTGCTTCATTGACACTTGATGCTTTTGAAACCAACAAACAAACCTGTTTCAGCTGTGTGATTTCCTGGAGTCCCACTACCTGAACGAGCAGGTGGAGTCCATCAAGAAGCTCGGTGACTACATCACCAACCTGACCCGCATGGATGCCCACAACAACAAGATGGCGGAGTACCTGTTTGACAAGCACACCCTGGGAGGCAAAAGCTAAATGCCCAGAAGGGAACATGGAGTAGAAGTGTGCAACAAAGGCTTCAGGCTAATCTTGTCTACTCAGTTTAATAATTTCATTGACCTAATCGGTTTCTGAAGTTGTCGAGTGTCTTAGACCAACTACTGTACACTTCTGGATAAGTGGAACTTCTGATTCTCTGAATAAACATTTTGAGCTGGAGTTCTGTGGTCTGACTTGTTTATGATTTGAGGGCCTTGTGTCTCCAAAATGGGTAAATTCAAAGGGATGTCCTGGTTAAAAGTGAAGTGGTAGAACTGACAAGTTTCCTGATTTAACATGTTTCAGAAATGACTGCTGTTAATGTCAACACAAGATCCCACGGCAAACTTTTATTTTTTTTTTTAACGGCAGGTGACCAAGATCATGCAGCTTAAAATGCTACCTGGTGTTTAGCCAAAATAAAACTTGGATCTGCTTGGTAAATCATTAGAGGAGCAAGAGATTTCATAGACCTGAGCCAAATCACTAGACTTTGAAGCAAAATCCCCTGGTTATTGGGAAGAAACTTGAATGCTTTTTTTTTTTTTTTTTTTAACAACGGGTTCTTCAGAGGTACAAGGCTTTTTCCAAGTGAACTTATCCTAAGGGGTAATTTTAAGACAAAACCACACAAAGATGCAGGTCTTACAATATTGCAGAACATTAAATGTGTTTTTTAAATACTTTCAGACATTTTCTGTTTAAATTAAAAAATTTCCATTTATCAGATCTTGGTGTGAATAGTGCAATTCAACATTAAAATGTATTCACTAGAGTTCAGGTTGGTTTGAAAATCTTTTCCCCCTTAAATTCATTTTTATTTGAAAGCTGCATTTTGTTCCTAATCTGATTTTTTTTTTCTTTTTTCTTTTCCCCCAATGATGTATGCAAGTGTCCCAGAAAAGGAAAAACAGAAGAAATCTGCAAATACTTTAACATAGGACTATATGTGTGTGTATATAAAGCTGAAACAGTTTTTGCTGAAATCACAATGGTTTCCGGAAGTGGACAGTAACTAAGTGGTGTTGAGGGATATAGTGAGGATTAACAGGAGGGGGAGAGAAGAGAGAGGGAGCTGGACTTGGACACAACCACTTCCAGTCAGTGTTGGTGGATCTGTGTGGAATGACGTTTGCATGACAGAAGAAAAGATAAAAAGGATATAAGGATTGAGGAGACATTGGGTGAGTTAAGATGTTTTATGTGTTAAAGTTCCATTATAGCCATCTATCACTGAATAAAAACATTTAGCAGCTTTTGATTTACAATTAATGATTTTCAAATTAGCATTTTTGGTGGAATGTATTGTCATTTTTTCTTGCTAGAGTCTAAAATTTCCTTGATTTTTACTGAATCTGCTACAGTGGAGTGTGAGGTGAATGACATCAGGGTTAATTAAATTTGATCTTTCAGTGCTAGTGCTTAGTGTTCATATTTAATTCTTTGTAGTTCACCAAGAAAGTTCATAGATGATTGTAACATTTGATTTGACATGATGGACAATGTTCTAAAAGTGGCAGAGATTAGTTTAAGTGGCTTATTGAAGGCTAAAGCTGCATTGGTTGGTGTCTGTTCACATGAAGTCACCTGCAGCAGGCTGGACACAGCTTGGTACGGACAGAGGTTTATACGACTGTCTGCTGGTCAGACAGACTTCTTCTGATGTGGTTGTTTTGTTAACTTTCTTTCTTACATTACTCTTAAGATGCAATAAAAGCTGGCCTTATATGATTCTTCATGCGCGTTTGAACTTTACATTTTGTCAGTGCCTGGGTTTGTATTAACCATAAAATTGCGCAATTTGAAATTACAAAAATAAATTTGTTTAATGGAAACATGCCAGTTTCAAAAAACTCCAATTTTTTGATTAAAAAAATGTTTTGCTTTAGGATGAGGTGGTTTTTTGGCCGTATCAAAATAGAAGTATTTCGGAAAACTGGAATGGAAACACTTCCTTCACATCACACCATCAACAGCCGGATGTTAGTACTGGTGAAAATGACAAAGAAGACGACAGGAAATAGTAAGAGGATGATGTTTTTTTTTTCTTTTTTCGGGGGTACCTGGCTCCACCAGTTCTCACAGCCTCACACAGTTTGTAAAAAGTTGCATGTCATGTAAATGTGTTGAATCCATATCTCTTCTGTAAAGTTATGGAAAGCCATCCAGCTCAAATATATGTGACTTTTAGCACGTAGACAACACGTCTGCGTGCTGTCTGCACAGTGTTGCTTAGGTGTTAAATTTTCACACATTTGTGAAAATAACACAACACCTTGATTCATTTGGGTTATTTTATGTAGCTGTTTACATAAGACGCTGCCAAGTTTATTCACATATGATTTTTTTTGTTGAGTTTCTGTCACAGACTGACAATCTGTGAAATTTATAAGAAAAGTTCTTGGACTTTCAAATGTTTTTACAAATAAAACCCTGGAAATGTGAAAAATGAAGTTCATTTCCCCTCAGTCAGTACTAAAACTTTTATTTGTAGTCAAAACTTCATGCCTTTGTTTCTAGCAACTTTGGACATCTAAAGATGGAAATTTCTGCTCATTCTTCTTTACAAAGTAGCTTAAACTCCATTAGGTTGGTTGAAGAGCATTTCTGAACATCAGTTTCCAATTCTTACAAGAGACAAATTGGATTCAGGTCTGTAACCAAACACTATTATTAATCACAACTGATCTTAGAGTTTGTCACAATAGCACATTTTGCTGGATGATCAACTGACCCAGAAATGATTTCAATAATTTAAAGTATTGTTGTTTTGAGACCATTTTCAAGTAATATATTGACAATTGCTCTTTGTCCACATAGTTTCTGGCAAAGTTTAAACATGACTTTCTCTAATTTTCTTAAATATATTATTTCTTATGTAAATAATATGTATTTTTCTTTTTTATTGACAACAAAAACCATGAATTCTTTTCAATATTATACATTACTTTATGTTGATCTGTCCCATACATTCCAAATATTATAGTCAGTAATTGTAATGTGATAAAATATAAATATGTCATAAATCTTTTGAAAGCACTGTATAAAATGAATGCCAAAATCTAACACGAAACACTTAAAAAAAGATTGTATTAAACATATCTGTATTGTGTGGTAGACTGCTCATTTAAATCTCTAACACATTGCATGACTATGTAAGTTCTGGTCTGTCCAGATGAGAGTGACACATCAATCCCTTGTTGCTGAAACTTTCTTTATGGACATAGAACACCAAATCACCTGTGGCTAATATCTGTCCTGAAAGTTGATAGAAACCACTGATATGGATTTGCTGGTGCAGAAAGTGTGATGGTAGAGAGAGAACTGAGCGAAGAAAGCAAAAGGCGTAGTCCACTATAAAAATCATAAGTGAAATGTGATACTTTATGGGAAATTGTCATCTACTACGGCTAGATAGAAGGCACCTTTGTGTGTTTGATACATATTCTTCTGCAACATTGGAAATCACATGTGGGGATTTTGGAGCCTTTCTGTCCTGGAATGCTTCTCTCAGAAACAACAGAGGACCCATGTGGCAGAATAAAGGATGATAAAATAAAAACATATCAATGGAGGATTTGGATAAATTCATTTAAAGATAAACACCTTATGTACAGCAGTTATTCACCACACTGAGATCGCCCTCTGTAATCCTCTGCAGATCCCATCTGGGCCACGTTACAAAGCTCGCTACCTAAATCAGGTCTGATTCTGGGAGTTTGGTCATTCTGTGTGTGCGTGTGTGTGTGTGTGTGTGTGAGCAGGACATGGGAGGTATGAGGCCTGATGGGTCCCAAGCAAGGGAGCAAAGAGTGAAGAAAATGGTGATGGGATGGGCGGCTAGAGAAGAGGAGCAGCAAACTGTCCTTAATTTGTTTAATCCGAGGATTTTTGGATTACCTCTGACAATTAATCTTGTTACACAGCAGTGCAGCAACAGAGGGATGTCTGGTGTGGGCGCGGCCTCTGTGTGTGAGTGTGTTTAAATCTCCCTTTTTATATACGAGGATAAGGACTGACAGCTGGAACTCCTTGCAGGCACGACTACCAAAAACTGGCAGATTTTATTTTGTTTTCTATTACTTTTGTTCACAGACTCACAAAAAGTAAATATCAGTTTTGCGTCATTTTAAACTACTACACAAAATTGAAGTACATTTAAAATCACTTTGAAGTAAACGAGCCTGGATATTGGATACAAAGCTGGAATTACTCACTGACATTTGTTGATATTTATTGTGGATAAGAACAGATTACATTTTTCAAAATTGATAATTGATAGACTAAGTAGTTTTATCTTTTGAAGTATGGCATGTTTCCTAGATAGTAGGAACAAAGAACAAAGTCATGGATTGAATAATAAAGTTTATTCAAAAGTATTATTACAGGTGTAACTCATAAACAAGCTCACCCAAACACAACAAAATGTGAAACTTAGCATGAAAACTAGGTTATTTTTACTTTTTATTTTTCTTCCTTTGCATCAACTTGTATATGTTTGAAAAAAGGTTTTATTTCACATAAAAAACTCATTAGATCCTCTCTGCCAATGACAAACAGTCTGTTCTGCTACTGACTCTTCTTTGGTGTCTTTTATTGAACCAGATCATTGCAGGTTAAAGAAACAGGACATATTAGCATTCCACAATTCATTTATTTAACAAATATCCTTCCTTTGTCCTTTCAGAGCAGTGATGCCGTTGGTCAACATGGCCGCAGTGCGGCTCCGGAGGGCGGCGGGGGAAGAGGAGAGGGAGCCGCGGCCGCCTGTGCCCCCGTCTCACCACTCCAACCACCAGTTTGCCAGCATGAAGAACAAGTTCTTCAACGAGCTCACACACCTGCCAAGTGAGCACAACACAATGCTCTCTACGTAGAGTATTTAGGAAAAACACATTGCTGATACATTATAAGATCATAACACCATCATGTTTTCCTTTATCATTATCTTTCCTTTTTTGCCATTTCATGTGTCATTTTTTTTCATTCTCTTTCCTCATTTTCTCCTCGTGTGAACAATGTGTCCTGCTCTCCAAGATCATAAACTCAAGAGTAAGTCCGTCTTGTGTCTCATGCCATCACATGTGTCCTACGTCAGGTTGAATAAAGACCCAACTAGCAGGAAAAGGATTTGCTCTAGTGCTGACGGGTCATTGTCTCCATTCTTCTCATAGGGAGTTTTGTAGTAGACAGAGTCAAAGTCGACTGATCACTTTATTGTCAACTCATCAAATGTACTAGACATACAAGGAGTCAAAATTTTGTTTCTTTCCCTTCGCCAGTGAAACTAATAACCTAAAAATATCACATTACAATAAATAAGAACAAATAATCATGAAAAGAAGTTTTCCATAATCCATAGAAAACACAGCAATAATATTAGAAAAAAATCCCACAAATCAGGTACAATATACAATTTTAAAAACACAAACTCTTACGTAGTTAACAGCTCAGATGGAGAGTATTCAGGGTCCTCACCAGCTGATGGAAGAAACAGTTCGATAATCTAGTAGTGTGTACAGAAAGGCTGAATTGTATTTTTGTACTATTAAATGCTCCAGTGAAATCAACAAAACAATTATTTTCTTTTTATCCAGATGAAGAAGTGCAAAATGAAGAGCAAAACCAGTTGCATTCTCTGTTGATCGCTTTGCTTTATATACAAACTGGAAAGGATCTAAGGTGGAAGGAAGAACGGATTTAATGTGTCACATGACCATGATGGCCGTTCAAAACCTTTCATAACAATAGATGTCAATGTTTTTACTTTAATAAAATTGCAAAATTCAAATACAAAATTGCTGGAAGTTGTAAACGATTACATTCAATCAGACATGAGATTTGGGTATTTCAGAGATTATTTATTTCATGTTGTTTCTGAAAATACTTATTAGTCTGGGACGAAATAAAACTAAACTATAGTAAAAAACTAAATTAAACTATAATAACCCTGGTTCACAGCTGGAATTCTGACTTTATGTGAAATTCTTGTATTTCAACACAATAACTTGGAAAATTAAAATTTCAAGAACCAATGGATGAAAAAAAAAATGCCAGTGTATATCTACACTAGTGGTGACTCTTAGTTTATCACCCCTTCAGATAGAATCAGAGCTGTCCATCCTGCTATTGACCGTTTCTCTCCTCTGTCCAGTGCCCATGTGGGGTGTGGGGGCCATCGTGGTTGTGGTCCTTGCCCTCGTCGCCTGCCTTGGATTCTGCATCTACAAGAAGTGTTTCAATAAGGGCAAGAAGCAAAAGAAGGCTCGAGAGAGGAAAGGGGGAGGCGGGCGGGGGCGCAGAAAGAAGGATAAGGAGGGAGAAGAAGGAGACGAGAAAAAGGTGAGAAGAGCTGATTTCTTCTACGGATTTGTGTTGCTGAATAACTGAAAAAACCCTGAGCAGAAAAAAGGACAAAATGAATGAATGTATGCACACATTCCACTTAAATAAGTATTATATTGCTCCACAAATAAAAATTATGTGCAGTTCAAGTTTAAAATCTTTAAACAAGTGGAATGCATTTGTCTCGTTACTTTACAGACCGGAAATTTGACCTTCTGGCCTACCTGTTAATCTATGACCAAGACTTGGCCAGAAGGCCTGCAACATAGCATTTAATTGAAATAATATATCCTGCAGCTCATCTTGCGATTGTTAAATAATGTCTGAGTTCAGTGCATACGACTTGAGCTGTTTTGATAAACTGTTGATTTAAAAAAGAAATGGTTGTGTAGTGGTTTTCATTCACCAGGGCCCGTAAGAAAACGCAACTGGCAACAAGCCAAAATAGTTGGGTCATAGAAACAACAACTCCAGTCAAGCTCTTGCAGTAACTGGTAAACAGGATCTATCCGCCAGTTTTTATCAATTCGGATCCTCTCATTTTTGCAGAATCCTAATAAGCCTGTCACTTTGGAGGGTTTTCAAGCTTGGAACGTTTTTTTACGTTCACGCCACGACGTCTCAGTTGGATTCCGATCAGGACGTTTATTCGGCCATTCCTAAGTCTTCATTTGGTTTTTCCTTAAGCCATTCAAAGACGGACTTGCTGGTGTGTTTTGGTCATTGTTCCGCTGAACCCCAATGCACCTAAGGTCATAAACAGATATGATATTCTCTCCCAGGATGTTTTTGCAGGGAGCAGAATTCATGGTTTCATTTTCCATGACAAGTCTTCTATTTTTCTTTTATATCAGATAAGATATATTGAAACCCAACTCTTCAAAAAACATGTCTCACCAGTTTACAGAATAGATTCTGTAAATGTTTGCATAATCAAATTATTTTTTGGCAAAACTGATAATAGCCATGTTCCTTTCACTCAGCATTGGTTTTCTTGGAGCTCAGCCCTGCTACTTTTGCCCAGGCCCAGTGGTGAAGTCATGAGAACCTACCATTAGTGAATTAAGCCAGCACCGGAGTTCTCTGGATGTTGTTCTGCAGTTTTTATGACCGGTCAGATGAGTTGTGGTCGGTTTGGTCAGCAGGCCACTCCAGAAAGGTTCACTGCTGTTCCATGTTTTCTCCATTTGTGGATCATGGCTCTCACTGCTGTTCACTGGAATCCCACAGTCTTACAAGATTCATCTCAATGACTTTGTTTTTTTTTTTCTTTTGTACATTTTGACATTTGTTTATAGATTTTACTCCAGTTTAGGTGTTTTCTGCTTTGGGAATAGTTGCGGCAGTAATCAAATCGAGTGGCAAGAGAAATTCAACTCAAATTACCACAATTAATTTATGTCTCTTCCCTCTCTAGCAGAGTCTAGGAGCTAGTTAGCTTAGCCTAGCGCTAACAGGGGGATAGAAACAGGAGATAACGACTTGACTGGGCTTGTTTAAAACACAGCAAAATGATGGCGCTGATAGATAAGATTCTTTCTTTTTCTTGCCAAAGAGATAATATTATAGTATGTAAACATATAATGTCATGTCGTCTCATGTCATGTTGAACACTGAACAAATACGGGTGTTGTTGGAATTTTTATTTTTTTTTCTGGGTGGTCCAAGTCTGTTTACTGTGTTCATCCTTCAACAGACAGAGACAGCTGCTGCTTACTGGCTTCCTGATTTTAATCTCAGTTTTACAGTTACAGAAGTTTGGCTTCTGTCCAGGTTGAGACATGCATTCTGAAGTATGTGCTCTATCTGGGCAACGGCCTCAGTGTCCAGAGACAACACGATTGACTGGTGCTGAAGATCTAAAGATGTCTGTCACCAGTGTAAAAAACACATATTCCTGAAAAGCTTTGGCACTCTGACAGAAAATGTTCTTTATTTGTTCCAGTCATTTAAAGGTTCACCTGTTAATCTCTACTTTGACCGTCTTTAGTAAATTCATTGCACCACAACCTCCTACAGGCAGTAATATTTCCTTTGCTCATGTTCTATTGTGCTTTTGTTGCTTCAGGTAATCAAAGGAGAGCAGAAGCAACATGTGTGAGTTTGATAATGTCACCATGACGATTTGCCACCCTGTCATATTTTTCAGGATGGAGAGGAAGAAAAGGAAGAGGAGAAGGAGTTTTTCGGCAAACTGGAGTACTCGTTGGATTATAACTTTACTGATAATCAGGTGCACAATGCTCACACACAACACACCGCACTGACTTTTCTAGAGTTATCGTAACTAGAACAAGATTTTACAGCCTTCATGTTTTAAAGCTTTGACATGCTTGGGTGAAGTTTGGTAGATGCCTGGATTGGCAACTGAACTTTAAAGTTATTTCAATTGGAAATATATTTAGACAGTAAGATGTATGAGACTGTATTTTATTTTTCAAAGGTGCCAGTACAATTGGTGAAGGTATAAATTTACCCAGAACACAGCTCTGGTGAACCTGTGTCTTAGTATGACAGGTTAGAATTTTGAGTTTCTAACTGACTGGTGATTCGTCAAAAACCAATCAGCAACAAAATGATTTAGGTTACATTCATGACTCAGGATACAAGGGAGCACTCCATCTCAAAATAGAGCTACACTAGACCTAAGCTTCAAATAATGTAGTAGCATAGGAGAAACTAAGAAATCTCCCATTATGCTTTTTCCTATTTGTTTCCCATTCTAAATACAGCTCTTGTCAAAATGAAAGTCCATGAATACAGTAGCAAGAGTTGTCAACACTTGAAAATCTTTAAAGACTTCAGAGTCTTTTAGCTTGTACTTTCCTTTGGTGGGAAATTTATTAAGGTCTGAACACAAACAGGCTTTGGTGGCATACAAAATGTGATGCCTTATTTGGGATTGCTGGTTAAAAGAAAAAAAAAGAAAGAAAACATTGATGGCAACATTTCAGCTACACAGAAGCTACACAGAAAGACCATTAATATTTTACCACCTCATTATTTTCAACTACACATTGACACATGGTTAAATGTTCAAAATGGTAAGAAAAATGTACCTGTTGTACCTCCAGAAATTGTGCAATTTGAAATAAATTCATTTAATAGAAAC
The DNA here is from genome assembly GCF_051168715.1 of Poecilia mexicana. NCBI lineage: Eukaryota > Metazoa > Chordata > Actinopteri > Cyprinodontiformes > Poeciliidae > Poecilia > Poecilia mexicana. The sequence continues at coordinate 4,963,852 of NW_028263377.1, read as the reverse complement.
ACTCCAATTTTGAAAAAGCTAGGACGAAGTGGCTTTTCAGCCAAAAAGATCCGTTTCAAAACACTGCAAATGCAAACACTTCTTTCACATCGGATGTTACTACTGGTTGAAACTACAAAGAAGATGACAGGAAGTGGTAGGAGGATGATGGTTTGTTTTTGTTTTTCTTTTTTTTTTTGGACAACAAACAGCTGGCTCCACCAGAGCCCTCACAGCATCACAGTTCATAAAAAGTCGTGTGTCATTCCAACGTTTTGAATCCATAACTCGTCTGTAAAATCACTGACTAGAATATCCCCAAAACACTGGATACGCAGCCGCTCCCAAAGCTTGAATGAGACGCTGACGTCTCCTCTGATTGGCTGATACATGATGAGCGCTAGCATCTCATGCAACTGTTTACATCTGTCACTGCCATGATTTTTACTGACTTATCATGTGGACAAGATAATTCACATGTGATTTTAATTTAATTTCTCATTTAATGGAAACACTGCAATTGCGAAATTGTGTTTTTTCACCACTAGCAGAAAATAGGCTTTACGTAGATTTGCTTACATTTGTGACGGAATCACAGCTGTAGTTTGGAACTCGGACTGATCTTCTGCTCTTGGATTCTCCTCCAGTTGATCGTGGGCATCCTTCAGGCTCAGGACCTCCCAGCGATGGACATGGGCGGAACCTCTGACCCTTACGTTAAAGTGTACATGCTGCCGGACAAGAAGAAGAAGTTTGAGACCAAAGTTCAACGCAAGAACCTCTGCCCTGTGTTTAACGAGACTTTCACTTTTAAGGTCTATACAGTGATGTCGTTTTAGAATACTAAGGTATTTTCTAACAGAATTCAAAGCTAAATTTGATGCTAGTGCTCTTCCTCTCCAGATCCCTTACAGTGAGCTGGGTGGTCAGACTCTGGTGCTGCAAGTTTTTGATTTTGACCGTTTTGGAAAACATGATGTCATTGGCGAAATCAAGATCCCAATGAACAGCATAGACCTCGGACAACCAATACATGAATGGAAAGATTTAGTTGGTGGAGAAAAAGAAGAGGTAAATGTTTATTTTTTTCCCTCCAAAACTAGGCATATCCAGACTTTAACAAAACACCTGATATATGCATTGTGTTTCTGACAGCAAGAGAAACTGGGTGATATCTGCATTTCCCTTCGCTATGTCCCCACGGCTGGTAAGCTGACGGTCAATGTGATGGAAGCAAAGAACCTGAAGAAAATGGACGTTGGAGGACTGTCAGGTATATGTTGTTCGCGTACCTAAAGGTTGATGATCGACTTGTATTGGAGGTCTGCGTTGACTCGTATTTGTCCCTCTCAGATCCGTTTGTCAAGGTGGTTCTGCAACACAACGGCAAACGACTCAAGAAAAAGAAGACATCTGTGAAGCAAAACACTCTAAATCCTTACTTCAACGAGAGCTTCAGCTTTGAGATTCCCTTCTCCCAAATTCAGGTTTGTACTCTGCATAGTTTCACTGATATTTGGATCTGTTGACTGTTGCATGAACGTAGTACAACACAAAAGTATTTCTTTTGAAATAAGGAAACATTTTCAGACAATTTTCTGTAAATATTTCTTATAAGTAGGCCTGATTGCTTTGCATAAAGAACATTTAACATAGTTGCTTTTTGTTTTAGTCATTGTTAGTGTTTTTGTCGTCCACCGTGAGGAAATGTGACGTGTCCAAAACGCAATCGGGTTTTAATGTCTTAATAGTGGATCATAAATCTTTCTCAGGCAGATACAGGAAAACAAAAACCAAGTTATTATTGAACAAAGCTATATGATTTTAATTATTTAAACTCCAACATACTATGCTAACTATTTGAAGCTTAAATCAGAAAGTTTGCATGAACATACATGAAGTCCCTGAACATCAGATTTTAATGCAACTCTCTGCTGACAGTATAATGTTTAAGTAATTTCTTTTTCTCCAACCACTGCAGAGTTAGGGTGCAATTTGGAGATGTGTGCTCTGCTACAATGGGAATTCCAATGCATATTGATTTCTATGTGCAAGAGCTCATCTTTGCACAGTGGCTAGAGAGACTATGCATAACAGTTGTTGTATCAAGAGTCCTGAGAGGACAGCCTGGGTTAGCCGTGATAAAATCCCATAGGAAAACTGTATGACCCTGCAATTATATTTGTTGTTAATTTTGTCTAATTTGAGGAGAAAATGCGATGCTTTTAGTAATCAAGTCTAGACTGATATAGTTTAAATGTCACATACGTCATACATGCGAGCGAGACATTTACAGGAAGTACCACTGACCCTCCTCTGTCTCCACACACAGAAAATCCAGGTGCTGATCACCGTGTACGACTACGACAAACTGGGCAGCAACGATCCCATCGGGAAGTGCTGGATCGGCTATGGCGCCTCCGGCGTCGGGCTGCGCCACTGGTCAGACATGCTGGCCAATCCCAGGCGACCCGTGGCCCAGTGGCACACACTGCTGCCAGAGGAGGAGGTGGATGCGGCCCTGAAGGCCCCCATCCGCTAGCGTGGCCCCTGAAACCTGGGCTACTCACAGTGTAACTTTCCAGGAACTACTGACTTATTTGTAATATTTTACTTTAAATTAAGTTATTGTGCGTGTTTATGTATGTGCGTGCGCATGACCTTCATTTTCACAAATCAACAGATACATGTACATGCATGTTCACTAGTGAAGGAATATGCAAGATACTCATTGTGACAAAATAATCTTTGAAATGGCTCAGTGAGTAACTTCCTGTCTAACGTGAGTAAATTGTGCCATGCTGTCATGTGGTCTACAGGCTTCAAAATATTGTATTATATATTATACTGTATGCTTTCAATGAGAAATAGAAGACAGGAGGGTTATGTATAGAAATTTTAAAAAAAGACTATTTCATCTTTATTTAGACGTTAGCACTGGGACGCAGACGGCTATGTTCAGCAACAAAAACACAAAATAACTGTGCTAACCTTGTTCAAGCTAATCTGTTAGCTAGCTGGATCCTTTAACTAACTGGCTAATCTGTTAGCCAGCTAGCTCATGACATATAAAACGTAACTGTTTTTGTTTTATTTCGTTGATAATTTTCTCTCATTTTTACATCAGCTAATTTGAGTCTCAAAGGTAACTCAAAAGTGGTGAATTATTTCTTACTCTAAACCAGCATTGAAGGGTCTATTAAGAAATGTTAAAGCATGGCTCTGCTACTTATGTAAGTACTGCATAAGTGATACTTATGAAGTACTTAATCACTGCATAAGTAGCTAATATATTTGCTGTGTTCGTTGCTCTCTAGGCATTTCCATGTAGTACATTAATTGCTAAGCTAACGGCTAGCCTGAGAGGAGCCAAGACTTCTTGTGTCTTAAAAATGTTCAAGTCTCAAAATATCATGGTGGTTAATGCTAAAGCTATTTTGCTAACATTTAAGTGGTTGCTGCTTTTGTGCTGTCTGGTTGATTAAGGAGAAATTGCTGATTATTTACACTTTAATTGGAGGTTTATTAATAACCTTCCTATGTGAAACATACATACACAAATGAAGCAGTAGAATATAAAAATGCTACAGTGATCTAATGAGCTCATTTGCTGAATGAAACACTTCACATGTTTCAAACAGGAATGGTGCACTAATTTCCTACCTACATTTCTCAGTCATTTGCTTCTGTGTTAATTATTTCCCCAATGTAAATATGGTGTCAGTTTAAAGATTCATAAAATAGCTTTTACATAAATTGCTCCAGTGTTTTTGATTTTAGAGTTGTTTTAAGACAGTAAAAGTTCACATGGTCTTTGCCCCTCTCCAGCTAGCTTTTAGCTTTTATATTCAAGAACAACTAAATTTGATTTAAACTAAATGAAGATGCCAAGTGAGCCATCTACTGTAGGTGTGGTGTTAAATTAAAAATAATAATCTTACTTCAAAACTCCTGAGGTATCCCTTGAGCATCAGATTAAGATTTTGTTTTTAAGGCTAGCAAGGGTGTCCAGATAAAGCTAAGACCCATTTTACCATCTACTTACAAGATAGCACTAGAATTTAGAGTCTGCTAAAAGGAAAATGGACACCAAGACATTGTTGCTGACCAGAAATGTTCGTGTCCTGTTCTGTTTACCTGAACTCCTCCTCTTTACTCTTTAGCGAATCGGATCTATGCTTGATTGTTCCAGTTTGATGTGCTGTAGTCAGATTTGTTCTCAGAACAGAACAGAAGTCATGTTGTGAGTGGCGGTGTCATGCATGTGTGTGCTGCTATTTGTTTCTTTAAAAAAAAATGAGACAGAAATTCTTATGGCTTCACTTTCTATCCCTTATATTGTGATTGTAAAATAAAAAAGCAGATGAAATAAAAGACAGATGGTTTGGTGGACTGATGGATTCACATCAAGCTACAAAGCCACACACACAGTCAGATATTTAGTTGTCAGTGAAAGAAGCTTTATTACAAACCGTTCTTAACACAGGCTGTTTCTGATCTAGTCACTATGGCTCTCCGCCCAGTGCTGCATAGCCTAGGCCCTGGGGGGAGGTACAAGCTCTGAAAAAATAAATAAAATGAAGTTTGGGCAGAAGAAGGATGTGCTTGCAGTTTGATTCTTTCATGAACTGCCACTGGTTGTTGAAATAATTTGATACTGAATGTAAATGTACCGTAATATCAATTCAATCCACTCCTCTTGAACCTGATTGGAAAGTGTAACCTCCACCTCTTCCACCAAAGAGCGGTATGCCAAGTGACACTGCTAACGTAGCAACTTTGTCACCCTTATCTAGTTTTAGTAAATAATTTTTGAAATAACTGGCAACAATCGCTGTTTACAATTCCAACATGGACCGGGCCATAAGGGAACAGGTGATCTGGGGCTACTGTGACAGCTGTGTTTACACTGCGGCTGAGAGACACTGTTTGAGAAATATCCACACTGATGACGTGTTTGTGAGGTCTTTTTTTTTTCTTCTTTTTTTCTCATGTTTAACGATGAGACTTTGTTGAACAGAAGCATTTTTGGAGTGAAATAATGTCATAGTGGACCCTCCTGCAAAAAAAAAAAGAAAGTTGATTGGGGTTTAGCTACTCTTTAAGATTCAACCAATATTTCCTGAGTGGAACTCAGCATGTTGCCATTAGTGTCACTAGTTCAGTTTCGTTCTTGTTTGAGTCAGGTTTTACAGTTTAAAGCCATTAACACTTATTTGAACCCAAAAAGCCCCTTAGACCCACAGCAGCACTGCTGCTTTTATAGGTCTGTCTGTGTTTTCCCCGACTGACTGAACCAGCGAAAGAGCGGATTATTGGTGTGTCCTTATTAGTCCTTGACTCCTGCAGAGAGCAAACATGTGAGGCAGGAATTAAACTGGGGGGAGGGCAGAAAACCTGTCCACAGTAAGACGAGAGACGGAAAAGCTCAATGAAAATAAAAGAACAAATAATTACTTTTTTACTTTCACAATGAGGCATTTTTCACCCCTTTTTAATTTTTTTTTCTTAAATATAAGAATTTTATGTTATTTTATGTGACTCAAATAAGGAAGAGAAGACTCACTTTTAGTGCCTGGTTTTGTTATATGAACATATGAAATAACACAAATCCTGCCACCTCTTTTTCTTATTTGTTATTCCTGTTAATTATGAGACTTTGTTGATCAGCTATTGAGGTTTTTTCTTTTTTGACTTTACTCTGCTTTAAAGTCAATCTACAAATGTTGACTCAATTGCCAGCCAGTGTTGTGTTCAAGACCACCTAACCCGAGACCAAGACAAGACCAAGACCAGAGTGTATCGAGACCGAGACAAGACCAAGACTTTTGGGGTCCAAGACCAAGTCAAGACCAAGACCGAGGGGAGTCGAGACCGAGTCAAGACCAAGACCAGCGGCCCGCGCTACATGACACAATAAGATGTAAAATATGATCGAAATTGCTTCTCAAAATAATCTGAAAGATCCATATTACCATAAAACACCTAGATATTAAATACTTAATACATTTTACTAATATTAAATATTCCATTTATGTGCTAAAAAGTGTGATGGTCTCGTGCCATCCCTAAAAACATAACACCCTGGGCATTTGCCCATATTGCTCATATAAGAAGCCACCACTGTCTGCACCATTAAACATAGCAATTGAGGCAATGCCCTGACGGTAAATAACGCTCAACCATGAACACTGACCAAGGAGCAACAAGCAAGAAGTAACCAAACAGAAGGCGCTCATAGTGACTGTTTTCACTCTCTGTCCTAGTACATGAAGCCAGGTAGTCTGACACCATGGCAGACATTGCAGCTGCCACTTTGAACAAAAACAATCAAAGAGCAATGTGCATGCTCTGCGTGCTCTTTCGTTCTTGTGTTTTAGTTATTTGTTAATTTAAATATTAACGTACATAATAAAATAAAATAATGATGCAGTGTACACAGAGCATTACAAGAACAAAGAACGGGTGTTCTGTCAGGTCAGATCACGGTGTTCTGTCAGATCAGCATACGTTGTCAGATAGTCGTACGTTTAGCTCAGATATGCATACGCTGTCATTACCATATGATTTTATTTAATCAGCAACATAGAATCATGACGTAGATCATCATACACTTGGTTATTAACAGTTGTATGGCATCCAGCTGCAGCCAGACCTGCTTTAAACACACTTTGAAACCACGACAACGCATGTATATCCATCTAGTTATCACATTATGTCATATTATAAACAATTTAATTACTTATTTTCGTCATAACTTGTTGCGTATACTGACAACTACACTGACGGTCGGACTTAATGCGCATGCACTGGCATGGTACTCACTGCATGTATGCTATTCTGACAGCGTATGGCTATGTCATAGAACACCGGCTATATCTGTCAGACACATCATTACCATAAGATTTAATTTAATCAACAACATAGAATCATGACGTAGATCGTCATACACTTTGTTATTAACAGTTGTATGGCATCCTGACTTAGCGGTTAAGTGAGTTTTACACGGGTGTGTGTTGTAGCTAACTCCAGCTGCAGCCAGACCCTGCTTTAAATACACTTTGAAACCATGACAACACATGTATATCTATATAGTTATCATTGAAAACAATTTAATGACTTAAGTTCATCATAACTTGCTGCGTATGGTGAACTGACAACTCCTCTGACAGTCGGATTTCTTAATGCTTAATGCATGTATGCTATCCTGACAGCGTATGGCTATCTGATAGAACAACGGCTCTCAGTGAGTGACACTCCAGTCCTATCTAATAAGTAAAGAGCCGTGGAGAAGAATCGACTGTTTCTGAATGTCACCTCACTATATTGCAGACTTTTGGACATAGCGTTGTCCCATATATGCGACAAGTCAGTCAACACCTCCGCACAATAATTCAGCACAGTGAGTGATAACATATTTCATCACAATGCTTATGTGTCTCTGTACAGCTAGCTTTGCTAACATCACGTTAACGGAGCTTACCTTCTTTGAGCTACTTTTCTAAGTGACGAAAAAAGTTAGACGTTGTCTCCACCGTCTGTGAAAGTGAAGCGCTACTGAGTTAGCTGTGGCCATCGGATTTCTTACTATTTATGCAGCGCTATTATATTACTGACGATTAGACAAACATTTTCTGCCGCTGAGAGAAAACCACTGCGCATGTCCTGGAGCGCCGTGTGCGAGTGAAAGGTGGGGAGGAGGAGGAGGGAGAGTGAAAGTTGGGGAGGGTGGGGGGAGTAACAGAAACACGTAGTTGCTTGGATTTTAATTGGTGCATTTTGCATCCACTGAAAACAAAGATGTTAACAAATAAAGTGGACAGTATGCTGTACGTTTAGTGATATTTTCACAGTTGCGGTCTTGACTGGTCTTGAAATAAAATGCCGAGTCCTCAGCGCCCAAGACCGAGACAAGACCGAGACCAAATGCGGTCGAGTCCGAGACGAGACCGAGACCATCAAAAAATGGTCTTAAGACCGGTCTTAAGACCAAGACCAACTTCGAGTACCACAACACTGTTGCCAGCCAAGGAAAAGATGACTTTGAAACAAATTGCTGGGGGGTGGGGGGGAAATCCGAAAACTTTCTTTCAAAAACAAATAGTTACTGCATAAAATAAATAAAACATATTAATATATATTTTAAACATAAATAACATACTTTATTTGCATTTTTAAATGTTTGTCATCTTCCTAAAAATTCCATAATTTGTTTTTGCCAAAAGTGTTTTAGGCAACAACAACAACAGCAAATAAATAAATAAATTAATTAATGATCACTTTTGGCAAAAATGACTTAGGCAATTATTTTAGGAAGGTGACTGGATTTTATACACATTCACACGTAATGCCACTTTTTGCCACCTGAGGGCGACCTCTGCCATTATTTTTGGCCTGTCATTGACAGCAAGGCGATCTTACATCTTTCTCCGTCTTCGGTTTAAATGCCTATCACCGCTATTACATAACAATTTAGTTTGACTCTTGAGAATTTCACCACGTCCATCGTATTTCAGCATTCCTTTCATTATCTCTTCATCCGTCAGAATGCATGAGTGAAAACTGACTCATTAACTACATCAGATAGCAGCTCTGATAAAATCAAGACGCCATCATGAAACGGACATGTGAGCTGTCCACGGTCTGCCTCACAGCCATTTAACATCTCGTCGTACAGGAACAGTGCAAACGTCGCTGATAGCTGATTCCAGCTCCACTTAAGTGATTGAAATTTTCAGAGCGATGTCTGAAGGGTTCCCCTTTTTTCCAGAATCATTTAATCTGTACCACTGAAGCGTTTTCCAGCTGTCATGTCAACGTCTCCATACCTGTTTCTCATGTTTTTTTCTAAGGCAGATCAGTAGATCAGGACATCACTAAGATGCTCTTTGAGATTCTCCTTCGAAAGCAACTATGTGCCTCGGCAAGCTGTAAGGTAAGGTAATTTTATTTATATAGCACATTTTTAGCAACAAGGCAATTCAAAGTGCTGTAGCACCAACCTTTCAAAAACAGGACTTCCTGTGTTATTAAAAATGGTGGTGATTGGTGGTTTAATTTATCTCACTAGCAGTGTTGGTGGTCTGAATCCATTTTATTGTGGTACTAGTCTGAGCTTTATTTTTTTAAAGTGTATTTAATTATGGCAACAGTTTTGTTTAACCTATGACGTCCAAGAAGAATTTCCCCTGACATGGACAAGTAGCGACTGACCGATCCCATGTCGAGGTTCCAAGTGAATTGGAAATCGCTGTGTCTAACTCTTTGGTGTGAAAAACATGGCAAAGTGTTCTGGAAAGAACCACTGGAAAGGACCACACAAGCAGTGGAAGCATGTCAATCCACAGTAACAGGTTTTTCTCCTTATGGTGAAAATATACAGTCGCAGTATCCAAAGAACAACCAGCTGCCCAGCTGAAGATGTGTGAAATGCTCTAAGATAAATTTTTGTTTTTCTATTGCAGTAGCAAAAGTTTATGTCAACTCTAGAAAAATTTTATTTAGAAAAGCCAGATTCCAGAATCAGAAGCATTTGTTTTTATTTATACTCTACCTTTTAATCTAAATTGGAGTGTGTGTATGGCGTGGCTGCCGTACCTCCAAGCCATGTGGCGTTTTGTGTCTAGGAACCTTTTGTGAGATCATGATTTCCTGTTTTCTTAGGATATACTATAAGTGTTTCATAATTCAAAAGCCCACTCTTTAAAGAGAAAAACATATTTCAAGGTGCAGTAGAACTGCAAGGTGCGTCTTAATAACAACCATTTAATGACAGCTAGATGCTGTTTTCCAATTGCTGCTGAGACTTTAAAAGGAATCAAAATTCCAACAACGGCCATGATGCTTTTCCACATGTAGAAAAACATCATGGCTGTTGTTAAATTTTATGGAGGATCTGTGATGCTCTTCCAAAAAGCCCCAGGAACTTTGCAAAAAGCACTTGGCATTATGAACTCTTTAGATGAAAATCTGATTGATGAAAATTTATCATCACTGGGTCCTTTGAGATAACGATCCAAGACCAAAATGGTTCTACAGATACAAACTCAGCCTTCTTCTGTCTTCTTCTGCTGCCCTTTTTAGCATGAACAGATGCAGGCTCCTGTTTAGGACTTGCATCCTGAATATTGGCTGCTTTGGCCAAGAAGTTTGTTTTCATTGCTGCTGTCCTGCAGAGGCCCAGCAGTCGTCCAGTGTTATTTTCACAACAGGCAAAGCAATATATCCTCATGACAGGAGAAAAACAACATTTTAAAAATAAGTTATGTCATGCCGTCTCCTGAGAATATTGAGAGAGAAGACTGAAGAGCTTGCCTGCTGTTGTTTTTTTTAAATTTATAATAATTTACTCATTAAAAAAACAACAGTAACAACAACAACAACAAATCAGACCTATGGAGTGCTTGTTAACTTAAAGCTAAAGAGACTATTTAGTTCTAATTTCACTTTTGTACTTTTTCACATTTTTTCACCCTGAAGCCACAAGCGTCAGTGTATTTTATTGTTTTAATAGTGATGAGAAGTTTGGCTCTTTTTAAGACAGCCGGTTTTTTCAGCTGCCAAACGGCTCTGAATTTATTATCATGTTGCCACACCATAATCCACCCTCCACCAAACTTTACACTTAGCACAGTGCAGTCAGACAAATACCATTCTGATTTGTCGGTCTTTATGAAACTTTTTTAGCAGAATGCTGAAACCTTGGTTTCAAAACGAGGGAGAGCGTATTGCTCCTGGGTTGTCTGGCTGCCTGTCTGTTTCAGAGTTTATTTTCAAATGTTTTTATTTGGCTTGAAGATGCTGAACAAAACCACACATCCTTTTAAATGTAGCGCATGTACTTTTATTTCAGCCAAATAACATCAAGTTACAACACATCCAGTTCAGAGAAACCCAGGAGCGCTATAAAGAATCCAATTTAAAAAAACAAACTTTTTTTTTTCTTAATTGTCTTTGAATGACGTTGCTCCCATCTCTGTTGTTGTGCTTGCAGTTTTACTTCCAGCGACCACCCACCTTCCCCTTGCCGTGGCCTTTTTTGCTAAGGGAGAAAAGACAGACGGGAAAAGACGAGTGAGGCGCGGCGCCGGGAGGAGACAGAATCAGAGATGTCAGATTTTGCATCTACTCACAATTTCTGAGCATGTTGGATTCTGTTCAGTAACACAGTAATCTGTGGGAGGCAAAGAAAAGTGTTCTTGGGATTAGCAGATTGTTATTAGAGTTTAGTTAAAGTTTAAGAAGTATTCATCACCCTTGAACTTTTTCACATTATTCTTTTCGTCTTGTTAAAACCACAAACATAATAAAATGTATTTATCGTCAGATTGTTTCACTTATAACAAAACATTTTTCAAATAATCTGTCATAATCTGTAGTAATAGTACTTTTTTCATCAATATACTGTAAGGGAATTATTGACTTAAAACAAGTCCCTATTATCTCTCCTGAAAAGTTACTTGTAAGTTATTTTTGTCTTATTTCAAGTGTATGAATATATTTGCACTAAAAACTAAACCAAAAACACTTGGTAAGATTGTGTGTTTTTCCAGTGTTGGTCTTTGTGTTGCTGTTTATTCACTAAAGTCCTATAGTAAACCTCTGAGTCCTTCACAAAACAGCTGGATTGATACAGAAATGAAATAACAAACACAGCTGCTCAACGTACGTACCAAAGAAAATATTCAGAAAAATGACCAGAAATTCAGAAACTGTAGAAGGCTTCTGCTGAATATGTTCCATGTTTACACAGCAAAACATGTTTTGAATGTGCTGGATCCATGTTTTTGTTTGTGGAAACACAATTTCCCATTGGTCCACAGTAATGTGTATCAAGTAGCAGCCACACATGACCAAGTGGAGCCATTTACCTTTAATCCAGCTGGGTCACCTCTCAGTACGTTTACAGTTTAATTCTAATTTGTGTGATGAAAATGGATTTGCTCAATCAGCTGAACTCACCTTCCTCCCGTTACACGGAGGTCGTAAAGCGGGTTGTAAAGCCTACCTCGTATCTCTGGTGCTTCATTTGCTCCATGAAGTCAAACTTCTCAGATTCCAGCTGATGGATCCAGTTCCACATCTCCTGGGCCCGGTTCCTGAGAAACACAGAGCCACACACTGTGTTTCTATGCTGTAAATTCTTTTAGTGTGTGACTCTTTAATGAGTTTGGCTGGGTGAGTGTGGCACCATGCAGCGTAAAGTCCTTTGAGTGATATGAAAATTCAGCCAAAGAACAAAATAATGGACCACAGAGAGCTGTACTTCAGGATTAGTTTTCATGCCATACCTGTTCAACAACATTTATGAAATTATGAAACTGGGTTTATCACACTGGGTTACAAAAAAAAAAATCAACCTTTTGGAAGATGTATATGTTTTTTTCAACTGAACTAGGACTATTTTTTTTAAATCCTGAAATGACGTACATTTTTCTCAGGTTTTTATTCTAACTTGATTTAGAGAAATACAATGTTCTGACTAAACTGATAACATTTTTGTGTGGTTTTGCATACATATGTGCAAATTATTGCACATATGTATGACAAACATTTGATTTTTTATTTTTTTTTGCAAATAATCACAAAATGCTTATATATTTAAATCTTTTTAAAATGTTTGCAGTTTTTAAGTCTATTGTTGGTGTTCATGTATTAATCTTCCAATCTCTCAATAACACATGATTATCAAGCTATATTTTCAAATTTCCTGTCAACTTTAAACATTTTTTAACTAAAAAACACAACAGGCCGCTAGTTGAATGACTGCCCTCACGCCCAACCAGAGGGGCTTAGCAAATTTTGTGGAGGAAACGTTGCATGTGAAAAGATTGGTCAATGTAATGTAATTGTAAGAATTTATTAATATTTTAAAAGTTTGTTCATGGGTTTTATCAGAACATTCTGACACAACCGGCCCTTTAATAGCGTCCATATTTTAGTCCAAAAGTAAAATAAGTTACTGGTAGTCACCTCCTGTATTTATGTCTATGCTCACCTCCTGTGATGGAGACCTGCATGAAGTGCTGTGACAATAATATAAAAACCCATCGCTGCACTGGATTACTGACTGACTGCGATGCGTCTGGAAGGGACTCACCTCAGGCCGTCCTCCCTCATGTTGTCGATGCCTAGAGGCTGCCGTCTGTCGGCCAGCGTCTTCCTCTTGATCTCCCTCCCCGTCAGGCGCTTGCTCTTCCTCGACTCGGCCTGGATCGGGGTTAAACAGCACACGATCATCCTCCGCTTTTCCTACTTTTCATCATCGACCCGAGGTGAAAACACCAGGCACACTGACTTTGGCCAGGAAACCTCCAAAGTTGGCTCCCATGCCAGACAGCACTTTCTTCTTCTTCAGGTCGTCATCTGCCTTCTTTTTGGCCTCCTCTTCCTCTTTTCTGTGACGTTCTTCCTGCGAGGTGGAATGGACGAAGGATAGAGACAAAATATCATGTTTGCCGTTTCAATGCGTTATCGTTGCAGCATAGCAGATGTAAATGCCTTGCACAGGTTGATGAAGTACCTCCAATAGATGTACAGGGTTTCCTATGAGGTATTATAAGCCTGGCAGTCCACCAGGCCTTCCTGGTGCCCTCACCAGGCTTAGCATTGTTAATTTATTTTAGTTTGTTCTTAATTATTGCCTTTTTAAAAATACTTTATAGTTGGTGTTAAGGTGTTAATTTTCCAGTCTCTCAATAATGCATAACTACCAAGAGATATTTTCATTTCTTGTGAGATATGTTTATGGTTATGACGTTGTGGTATGGATACTTTTGCAAGGCACTCTACATATGACGTATGAACTGTACATGGCAGGTAAACTTATGATTTCATATTCTGAACAGGTATGGGATACAGTTTTATGAAGTAATGCGGGTCTTTACTGCAATCCTATTCTGTCGGTCCTTCTCCTTCTCGGCTCTGACTCTCTGGATCTCGGCCCTCTCGGCTCGGCGGTGCTCCTGGAGGGAAAACATTTGGCCATTCATTTCATCCCACTTGCGCTCCAAACCAGCTTTGAGATTTGACCGGCCGCACGGGTCTTAAAGTGATCTCACAATCCGATCCTTGAGCCCAATGAGTTCCTCCTCGTCCTTCTTCCTCTGCTCAAAGTGAGCATCGATCAGGGTGTGCAGCTCCAGTAAGTCCTTCTCCATTCGCTTTCTGTGGATGTCCTGTCAAAGTGACGAAGGAAACAGTTGAGAGACAACTCCTGGTGATCAATTGTTCAACGTCTAGAGACGATCGAAGAGAAAGACCAAAACCAACTGTTAGCAACTAGAGGGCTGGGTAGCTGATCCAAGAGTTAATCTAGAAGATGGCCATTGGGTGATTACTGAGCTAGAACCAAACCAACAGCTTACCTTAATGTTGCTAAAGCATTTTGTCCAATGATGGGACAGGACTTGAGTTTTAGTTCCAATGTATTGAGGGTTTTGTAGCAACAATAAGTTAATTATATTTCATGTGGAAAAACAAATTTTTTTTAGACATGCCTAATTTTGTAGTTAGTTTCAGATTTCTCTCTGACTTTTTCTGGAATGAAATGAAGCCATCCGCTGCAGGATGTGTTACGCCACCATAACCCGGCTAGAAACTGACCAAAGCAGAACTTAGCTCTCCGTCTGATCCCAGTCAGTACCTTCTACTACGCTCTAACTTTAGCCGTGAACATGGCACCTCTGTTTCAATTGTCTTATTAACTTACATCAAAATCCACTCGTTCTCCCTCAGGAATCTTTGGAGGAGCAAGTTGGGGCACAAGAGGTCTTTAAGTGGAGAGAAGAAAAAAAAACCGAAAACAAAACAGAGCTTAGTGAAAGAAAGTGGAGGAAACTGCACAAAGACAGATGAAGCAATCTGAGCTTTGGTTTACATAACATACTTTGGCTTGGGGCGCTCTTCTTCTGCAGAGAAAAATGCACAAAATAAACAAGTTTAGAGTTTATTCCTGAGGTGAAAGAAAGGATTGTGAAACAGTGTAAAGGATGGTTGATATTTTGAAAAGGACAACAGGTGAGGTGTTTGGAAAAGTATGTTATCATCAGAAATTACAAAACAAAACAAGAATCCAAAGACTTTTGTGTGTTAAATATACCTGACAAAGAAAAAGATTTGGATCATGACTGCTTAGTTTATTAGAAACACACAATGTCTGAGCAGGAAGTGGTAAGAGTATTGCATTAAACATACAACAGACCATAGAAGCTGTTGCACAATAATCATCTCTATGGATGCCACAGATACACTGGGCTTGTAGAAAAGCATTTGAACCGTTCTGTTTTCTGGATGATACATTAACTAAGGGAATTATTTAAATCACTAACAGCTGCTTAAGTTGCAGAGGAACATGCTCTCTGCAGTCAAAGTTCTGGTGTGATTCTTCTCTCTTCTTTAGTCATTTCCTGCCAGGGACTCAGCTTTTTGACACAGACTAGACCAGGGGTGGGCAATCCTGGTCCTCAAGGGCCCATGTCCTGCAACTCTTAATGTCTCCCTGGTCCAACACACTTGAATCCAACAGCTGAATCACTTCCTTAGTCTAAGTGCAGTCAGGTTCTCCAGAGTCCTGCTAACGACCTCATTATTTGACTCCGGTGTGTTGGAGTAGAGCCACACCTAATAGTTGCAGGAGACCGGCCCTCCCACCCCTGGACTAGACATTACTTAACATAGTTGAGGTCAAAGTCATTTTCACGATTTAGAGCCGTCGTAAATAATAAAAGACAGAGGAGTAAATTTATGTCAAAAAACTGGAAAATGTCTTGAACAGAATTGTTTCTACGCTACAAGGTGACTTAAACCACAAGGAACTTGTAAGTTTACTTTTTATCTCGTATCCTACAACATGTGGATAAATAAGTTAAGCACCCAGAGGATGCGATCTGTAACCTACGATGGCTTGTTAGGGCTGTTGTAGATAGGAAAACAGGTGTGAATTTCTGTAAAAAAAAAAAAAAAAAAAAAAAAGAAAAGAAAAAGAGGGAAAAAAGTAAATTCTTTGACCTCAAAAAGTCATAAATTTGCATGAAAAAAAATCTCTGATATTTTGAGATTAATCTCAGAAATTTCCTAGAAAAAAAATCCTTGAAAATTTCAGAGTTTGAAAAGTTGGACAATTTCAAGTGTGAGGCAGAAGCTCTGAAGCTCGGAAACCGCTTCAGAGGTGGAGCTTCGTCCTCAGAGGCGGGGCTAGGTCCACCCAGGCGTTTTGCACTGCTGAATGGTTGCCACGTGAGATTTAGAGGATTTCTCAGATATTCATGAAAAAATCAGAGCAACACTCCAGGTATGGTTTTGATGATTGAAAAACATCATAACATCATGTAAACCTCAAAAAAGTCAATTTCACACAATGCTGCTCCTTTAAACAAGATTTGAAATAGGGGAAGTTGTGCCAGAAACCTTCAGATTGCTCTGTTTTCCATCAAATAATCTACACTGACAGTAACACAAGGTCAATGGTCCAAGGTGCAGAGCCTAATAATAATAATTTAGTATGATGTTCATTATAGGTGGACGAGCATAAATCTACACTACGAGGTTCTTTCTAAACACTAAACAAATTTCATTCATCTTGATGGCGACATTTCAGTCAAGATGAGTGAAACTTGGACATAGTTGGGTGTTACATCTGCACAATGACCCCAAACATACATCAGAACTGGTTTTTGGAGATTCCTGAATAAAAGCTGATTCTGTGCCCGTAGAGCAACCAACAAGGTTGGCCATATTTGTCAGGACGCAACATGTAACATAGAGCCACTGTTTCGCTAGAACAGAATGTTGAGTGTTTCTCAACCCTGGTCCTCACCCCCTTTGCTCTGCATGTTTTAGATGTGCCTCTATTCCAGAACAGCTGATTCAAATGATTGCATGACCATCAAGTTCTGCAGAAGCCTGTTAATCACCCAGATATGCAATTCAGGTGTGTAGCGGAAGGGAAATACCTAAAACATGCAGGAAAGAGGGGCGGTGAGGACCAGGGTTGAGAAACACTGCGCTAGAAGATCTGTGTTAAATTGAAAAGTCATTAAAGTTCTGTCCACCCTGAAAAAAGAACAGTCCAAACAAAATCACTGAAGGCCTCAAAAGAGAGCAACATCTATGCTGATGATCTGACCAGAACTTTAGAACTTTACCTTTAATCAAGATCAACTCCAACAGTCTGATGCTAAGAAGTGAATCATGCTGGATTTATAAAAGTCAATGTTTTTTATTTTTTAATATATGTTAGGTAATTATTTTAGGAAGGTGGGGAAAATAGTTTTTTTTTCCATATTTGTTTTGCTCTCACCTTCTTCCTGGGCATCTTGGTCTGATGGAGCAGCCATATGAAAGCACAGTGAAAGATGCACAGATGACAGCAAAGCAACAAATGAATCGTTGATATGGGTCAAATGTGAACATGAGACCAAGGGAAAAAAAGACACTGTGTAAGAGATGGTAATAGAAAATGGATAAAAGTAAAAAATGAATGTGAAAAGATGTGAGGATAGAGTCATAAATATCAATAAAAATAAAACAAAGAGGATAAAAGCAGACAGGTGATGATGGGACAGTTAAAATAACGAAGTTAATATTGATTCTGCAGAAGCACCGAGTTGAACTTGTTGATAATTTTGGAACATTTTGGAATGTTCCAAAATTCCCACTTCATTTTCTCAACACCACTTCACTGGACCCAAACTCTCTTTTCATCCCCTAAAGTTGTGCTGAGAATATTTCTTGAGATTTTTCCAAAGGGTTTGGAGTTAGTTACATGTACTGGCAAGTCGGACCTTATTGCATATGAGTTTATTATTTTTGTGTGATTCTTAAATGTCTTTTGCAAATTTTATTGCAGTAAATTCAAAACCTTTTAAAATAACATTGTTAGCTCCTTTGTGATAGCCTAGCGTTTCTTCGTTTCTTACACAATAAGACCAGTGTCAGTATCAACAGCAAACTAACGCTTTTCCAAACAAAGCCTTTGAGAAGAGAAATTTCTCATAATACTCATTCTAGATCAAAAACAAGTGTAAGAGGTCTGCTCTTCTGGTTTCTGCATTTCTATGTTAGCATGAAAATACCCACCATATGATCTTCCAAAATGTTGATGTATTGCTTTTAAGAATATTTGTTTCCCTTACAAGTTAAGTCAGAATATTACAGAGTTCAGTTTATCAGGATCCAGAGTTGTGGAAATATCAGCTGTAAAATCTCCTGAAATGAGAATCTGACAGGAATAGTCAGAGATTTAGCAGCAGGAGCCTAATTCAACTATTCCATATTGAATAGCGATAATTGTGGTAATAAAAACCTTTAAAAAAATCGTAATACTTCTGATGGTGTATATGTCTTTAAATCAGTGACAAAGGCAGTAATGAATAACGTCAATTTGTCATCATGTTTGATCAATACTTGAATTGAAGGTGGAGAGAACCTGGAATAACTGAGCAATTAGCTTGTTGCTAACAGCATTTAGTTTGCCCACCGAGTGCAACAACTAGTAGTTGTCAGTCATATTGTGACTTGTAAATGGCTAGGTTGGTTGAAAGGTCAACTTAAGATTCAAATTTCATCTTCTAACATAAAAAAAAATCTATTACGTGTTACATTCATCCCTGCAGTTGGAGCTGGAATTTGGGAACAACATCGGACACCAGAACAGCTAACAGCTAACTCCTGCGGTGCTAAGTGCTATTAGCAACACAAGGTGATGGCAACATATGTCTCCCTATTTAATCTTTTTTATTTAATGTACTTAAACAATAAAGAAACATGTTCATAAACAGACATTGTATTTTACTAAGCATGTCACTAAGATAGAAAACATGAAAAAATTCAAACCAATCATTTAAAATTACAACTTACATATTAGGTCAACTCGTGTGTGTGTGTGTGTGTGTGTGTGTGTGTCTGTGTGTGTGTGTGTGTTCTTCATTCTTCATGCATTTTAGACTGGAAATCGAAGTACATTTTGAATGCACCAATATTAACATATTATATATATATATATATATATATATATATATATATATATATATATATATATATATATATATATATATATATATATATATATATATATATATATATATATATATATATATAATATATATATATATATAAAGGTACAACCTTTTTCCCAAACAGAAAATACATGTTCTGTTATGAATTTTGCAGTAAGGTCTCTTCACCAGCAAATTTGCCAACTGAGAATTTAAGAGGAAAACAAATCATTAAAACCATTGTTTGTTCGTGTGCAAAATGAAACGGAATCTGATTTCTGTTTCAGGTGTTTGCACCTTTAAAGCTCTGCATGAGGTAGCAATGAAAAAAGCAGAATGCGTGATCCCTGTGACAGTGGAAGTACGGTGCCTTGAAAAACTACTTCTAACTCTGGAGCTTCTTTGAGTTTTGTCACATTAGAACCAAAAACATGAATGTATTGTAGTGGGATTTTATGTGACAGGACAATACAAAGTATCACGCAACTGTAAAGTGGAAGGAAAATGATACGCTGATTCATTTTTTCTTTTTTTCACAAATAACAATTGGAAAAACTTGGAATGCTTTCTTCTTTTTTTTAAACACTGAAATAAAATCTAGATTAATAAATATCTTCCCTAATTAATAAACTGAGCCTACTAGTAAACAAATAACTGTCCTGCTAATCTTTAGAGGTTTTCTAGAGAACATTATTCTCGAGCACAAGCTCAGGTCAAACTCCAGCCCTCAAGGCTCTGTGTTTGGAACATTTAGATGTTCCTCTGGCACGACAAGGGCAGGAGCCAGACATTTGGGTGCCCTAAGCACAACAGCTTTGTGGTGCTAAACAATGTCAAGTGATTTGACATTGTCAAATCACTTGACAATGAAACTAGTTAGGTTTCAAACTAACTAGTTCAGTTTGAAACCTCAGTCTCAAACTGACTAGTTAGAGTATTTTAGTTTGTTTTATGTACTTTTGATAGCAGATAAAGTTTGTGTAGTCAGAGATTTGTCATACCTTGGTACTCCTGCTGTTCTAATGGCCCGGACCAACACAGTGACACCCAATCAGAAAGCAGGAAAAATATGTTAATGCATTAAACAAAAACTAACAGCATAACATCTTATCAATACGCAGTTACAATCTGCACATTTCTTCTTTTTTAATTTTAACCATACCTCCTCCATCTTCTTCAGTCTGTTGAGCTTCCTCCTCCTCTTCCTCCGGCTCCGCCTCTGGCTCCTCCTCAACTTCTAGTGAGATGGAAAACAACAGAGTTCAGAGAGTTAACCTGAACTCTCTGAAAACAACAAGAAACGTGTCGGTCCTGGAACTTACCCACCGCCTGGTCCCTGCAGAGACACGTTAGAGTAAAAAGAGTTTGCAAACATATTGAGTGACAACATGTAATAAATCAGGAATGATTAGAGAAACTCCACTCACTCGTATTCCTCTTCAGCGTCTGACATAGCTGGAAATAAAAACGGCTTCTGTTCTTGAATCTGAGGCCTGTGAATGTAACAAACTTTCTTTTATTACCCGTCCATCACAGACTAACACAGACACACACCAGCAGATGCACATACACACACTCATGTCTGAGGGAAGTTACTTCCCTCACAACTGGGTTCAATATGCAACGATGTGTTAGGGATGCCTTCAAACACACACACACACACACACGCACACGCACACACACGCACACACACACACACACACACACACACACACACACACACACACACACACACACTGCAGCCCTGTGGAACATTCTGCAAAATTCCAGTAACTGCACAATTACTCTATCTCTCCTCTCATTATGAGATTACTTCTGCCCTGAGGTACTGCTTCTATACACAGAGGTCCCAATTGATCAAATCATTTAAAAATTCATGCCTGTTCTCAATGTTTACTGTGACGGTGTATCAGGGTCATTGTAGATAGAAACAAAAAAGGGGAGAGGAAATTTCCACCAAAAAAACCTCAGAAATGTTGAGATTAATCTCAGGAATTTTCTAGAAAAATCTTGGAAAATTATGAGCTCCTGAAGTCAAAAATTTGTGAGAGAATAAACTCGGAAATTTTGAGATGAATCTCAAATTTTCTAGAAAAATGCTTGAAATTTCCAAACTCTCGAATTCGAAAATTCGTGAGAAAGAAAAATCTCAGAAAATGTGAGATTTCACATGTTTTCTGCAAAAACCTGGGAAAATTTTCTGACCTTTTAAAGTTGAAAATGTTAAATTTTCTGAATTTTGGAGCTCTGAAATTTTAGGGTTTTTTTTTAAAAAAAACAAACAAAAAAACAAAAAACAAAACAAAAAACTGACAGTCTCAAAATTTCTGAATTTTTACTCACAAATTTTCAACTTTTGGAGCTCAGAAATTTCATAGATATTCTAGAAATTTTCTTAAATTCAAAATCTCTAACCACAGCTAATGGTGATTTCTCCTCAGATTTTAGAATCATATAAAATTTTTATCATCTGTTCAAATTTTCATACCTTTCATCAGTACATCAACTTTATGGTTTGCTATATGGGTCTTTTTTCCTCAGGTTGTACAAATGCAACTTTTTCACTCTGAAACTGCTGGTGTTCCCCAGCTCCCAGTTTTTGGCCCGGTGCTTTTTATTAGAATTCCCCGTTGCAGACAAACACAGCTACAGTCTTCTG
Organism: Poecilia mexicana; assembly: GCF_051168715.1. Lineage (NCBI taxonomy): Eukaryota > Metazoa > Chordata > Actinopteri > Cyprinodontiformes > Poeciliidae > Poecilia > Poecilia mexicana. Next base: position 4,942,219 of record NW_028263377.1, on the reverse strand, counting down.
CAACCTGTAGCAGGTTTCTCTTTAATAGAACAGTTAAAAACATGGGAATTTGTAGTTGTAAAGTAACAGAAATGTGACAATGTCTAAATAAAACATAACCTAGAAATGCCACATCCTTTATAAAACAAGAAAACGATAGAAACAGCAACTGCACCTCATTATACTGTATCCAACACCACTGCTATGTGCAAAATAAAACTGTGGTAACATAATACTGCCTACTGTCAGCTCAGAAGCAGGAGTGAGTCATCCTCACTATATTTTACATTATCCTGTAACTAATCACTTTGGTGAAAACACACACACACACCTACACACACACACTGAGAGATTTGGCTTTAAATTGTCCATCTGAGCTGCCATTGTCCTGACATAGACCCTGACACAGACGGACGGTTCCCCTGGGCGCGGCCTGCTGACACCTTCCTGGCAGGGGAGCGTGGGAGATTGATGAGGTGTCAACAGGTGAGAATGTAACAGAGGGGTCAAATGCATAGAAACCATAAACGATTGTGTTTCTGTCACTTCCCTGCCCCATGCACCCCCTCCCCCCATACACACACAGATTCATCCTCTTGGACCTTCAGCCCAACTTTGGCTCCTCACATCACAGGCTTTCTGTCAGACTGGTTCTAAGTGGGTTGATGTGTTTTTAAATCAGTTACCAAGGAACAAGTTCTGCTAAAACAATCTGTACTTGCCCTTGCCAGATTTGATTTTTTTTTATTTTAAATTAAATTAAATTAAAACTGATACTTCCATGTTAACCTATTTGCTGACAAGCTGAGATAATCTATAATGATTTTGGCACTTTTAATAGAAGTCAGAGGTTCATTTTACACTACAATAAGCTTACAATAAGATCACTCATCATGTCAAATAATATGTTTTTTCCCCCATGTTCCTTTCTCTAATAATTTCACTTTAAACTTTATTCAACTCCTGTTGCCATGTTTTTTCTGCACACTTTAGGGGTTTGTGTTCAGGCAGAACTTAGGGCAGCCATGTGACCGCAGCGTTAAAGCAAAGATCAGACTAAAGCTTCGCTGACAGCTCTGCTCTGTCTCTCCTCCAGCCATCATACATGATCAAATAGCCTGAAGTAGCTCTGCTGTCAGCAGCACAGCAGTAAGTCTCTAACCCGCCCATGTGCTGCTACTGATCTTTTGTCACTCGGAACACTGAGGAATGGAGCTCTGTAAAGAAACCGACTGTATCTTCCAGAAAAATTTGCGTGCAAGCATTTAGTTTTACTTGATGAAAGTTGATGCTTGTGCTGATGTTGAGCAATTTCACAGATTTAGTGTAACTAACCCCCAAAAACATGTTGAATCCATAAATTTGTAAAACAGTTTTCCCAGAAAGCCGCATATGTAGGTGGACACTCAAAGATGGGGATGTCTCCTCTGATTGGCAGATAGATGAAGAAGGCTAGCACTATGGCTGAACTGGAGTGTATCAAACTTAACTGTCTACATCCGTCGTTGAAATAATTAATGGCTTCTCGTGTGAACAAGCTTATTCACGTGCGATTTTAATTTAATTTCCCTTTTCATGGAAACACCGCAGTTGCGAAAATGTTTTTTTTTGTTTTTTTTTCGGCGTTGGCAGAATACAGAGAAAGATTTGTGAACAGATGTAAAGGAAACACAACTAGTCATTCACTGTGAACTGCTTCGTATGCAGTTCTCCAGAGTTAAATATTTAAATATGACGCCACATGTAAAATATTGGCTCAACAGTAATCCTGCTTAGTGGCAAAAGTAAAAGCATAAAGAAGGTTGTCTGTGACTGTAGACATTTCTAAGAAGGTTCTGTGTTCGGATGAAACCAAAGCCAATTTTGGCCTTCATGAAAAACACTGTGGTGGGAAAACTAACTGCAAATCATGCATGGTGGCAGATTTATGCTTCAGCAATGCTTTTCCTTTTCATGAGATCCAGAACATTCTCTCCCCAACATAAAAGACAATCCAGAGTGGAAAGGGGGGTGAGAGGGTGTGAAAAACGTCTGGAAAGATGAATGAGAGGTGTGCATTTCAACACCTCTGTAGAAACAACTGGAAGCTACCCGGGGTCAGGACTGGGGTGGAGCGCTGGAGGGGAATAGGGATGAAAAAAATCAAAAGAAAAAAAAAAAAAAAAAAAAAAAAACAAAACAGGGGATTTGGGGATAGCGTCATGTTCCGAAGCCTCAGTGGTCAAGGACAAACATTTGTGTGGGTATAAATGTCCGGCAGCACGCAGCTCTCGGCTGGCTGCTAGGAGTGAAGCCAGCCGTGTTCTCGCTGGGTTCCGGGTAATGCAAAGGCTGCTGGGAAATGTGAGTGATGAACAGAATATTTTTTCAAAGATTAAAAAGTGTCTTCAGTGAGGTTATAGCTGTGGACCGAAGCCAGCCTGGTGGTGAGGATGTCAGCTACTGTTCAGCTGTTGCTAAGGGGGGCGGGGCCAAGCGCCAGCTGGACGGAGGAAACACAACACTGTCGGAGGGGATGCTGATCCAAATAAGCTTCTGATCAGATTGGACATTTTAGCTTGATTGGTGTTGGAGTTTGTGTCGCTTGTGTCCGAAGCAAATCTGACCTGCAAGTGTGTTTGTTGATGCAAATGAACGCTTTTTCATCTCAGAAAAAAGATGAGGTACCAAAAATAGATTCCCTTATATTAGAGGTTTATTCGCATTCATTGTAATTTTGGAGCAAATAGAACCACATTTATTGACAATAAATGTGCTCTGTCACATGTATTGACCTGTTATTACTCAACAGCCAATCGTACAGCTGAAATAGAAATAATAAGAAAAAAATAAAACTCAAAAACAATTATAAACTGTGGGTTTGTCTTGTACTAATGCAATATGGCAAGACTCTGGATTTTTGAAAGTAAAAATGTGTCTATTTTGTTGATTTTAATACAATTGTCAATGTTTTAGTTTATTGTCAATAAGGCCAAAAATTATGAAACCAGGTCAAACCTGAAGTTTGGCCACTGAGGACCGAATAAAACAACTGGAAACTGACTCAGCCAGAGGAAAAAACTGCTGATCTTTGTTTCTTTTTTTTTCTTTAGATGCTCAGCATAGAGTGCATGAATGAATTACGGTAGTATTAATAAAGCAGACTATGCCTCTGCATAGCCTACATTTGATATGCAATCACTGTAAAAATATAAGTTATTTCCAACACCTACTCCATTTCTCCCATTGATTTTAATTCCTCCAATCAGTGAACAGAAGAAGTTGTGAATGATGGCGTTGGTTTTCTGTGCTTTTCAAATGGTAGTCTGCCTGCCTGTAGTTTTAGCGATGGCAGCAGAGGAAGTGAAGGAAGCCGTGTCGGTTATGATTCCAAATATTGAATTAGCAATAACAGCCACACATTTCGACTCGGCACTTCTCTCTTTGCAGTGCAAGATGGTTGTTTACAGCGCAGGTGACAAGTTGTAAGCGCCATAGTATCAAACTGATTCATTACGTATGTCACATCAGTTTTAGGCGATGAATATGACTGAAATATTTAAACTGTGGGCTTATGTTGTACTAACACAATCTGTCAAGACTCTGTGTTTGTTTTTTAAAGGACAGCAGAGACAGCTGGGAAAAATAATCTGTTTCCATCAATAAAATAAAAAAAGCTGGCTCAGCATCTCTGTCTCTGTGTTGTATTTAAATTTGTTACCATGACTACCTTTTTTTATTTGCATTTGGCTTTTGTTGCGTTAGACTTTTTGAATTTGTCTTTTGGTAAAAGTTTGATTTAAAAATGACAGCTTTATATTGAATGATGGAAAAGAAAAATGTTGGCAGTTCGACTTCTAATTGGAACACTGAATATCCAAGAGTCACTGTGTTAAAACAGATTTTTTTTTTTTTGCTGGTCCTAATAAAATTATAATGTAGAGAAACGGAGTATTAAGAACTAATAGTCACGAAACAATAGTGTTTAATGCTTTAGTAAGATGAGTAGAAACCAGAGGAAGTAATTTTCATTTTAGCTGCATTAGATCACAGAAGCTGTTAGATGGTCTTAGAGATGGACATACCTGTAAGATAAGGCGGTGGCAGCACACACAGGAGACACACAGATGGATGGGGACACACAGTACGTCCAACGCACAAAGACGGACAGATTTTATACCAAGAGGTGGAGCGACATTATGTGTGTGTATATATATATAACCGACTGAATAACAATGCGTGCATGCATGCTGTGGAATTACTGTGGGACTGAGCATACAATACAAGAATAACTGAGTATGTGCACATATGAGCAGATGTGTGTGTGTGTGTGTGTGTGTGTGTGCGTGTGTGTGTGTGTGTGTGTGTGTGTGTGTGTGTGTGTGTGTGTGTGTGTGTGTGTGTGTGTGGTCAGGGCTGGGGGCCATGGGCGGATTAAGCAGAGGCAGAAAGACGAGCACCTCAGAGGATTAGGGAGAACACAGGGATGACCTCACTGGACAAATGGAGGGGTGCCACAGGGCAGGTGGAGAGGGGGATGAAAGGAATAAAGAGGGCTGGGGGGGTGATGGATGGAGAGAGGAAAAGATGGAGGGAGGGAAGGGTGGCGGTAATTAATTGTAAAGAGGAAAAGGAGGTTTTGTGACGTGACTGTAGATGTTTTTCTACATTACAACTCTAAATTTGGTGTTTAACCCCTAGAGCAGGTGGGAGTGGAAAAGAAGTTGAAAAAAAAATTGATGTTATCACTCATCTTTTTAGACCCTTAGAAAAAAAAAATCCACATTCAGTTTATATGTATTTGTTAGGGGAACTTTAGAAAATAGCTTCCTTTAATCCAGTGTCTCAAACTGAAGTCCTCAAAGATTAGAGGTCTGCATCCTTTAAATCGGATGTGTCAGATTTGAGGCCCGTGGGCCAAATCAGGCCCGCCATAGCTTTTTATGTGGCCCTCTAGATTCTAGAGTCTAGAATCTAGACTAAACACTAAGAGTGCTCACGTTTTATATCAGTCAAATTAATGCAGTTTTTTTTTCTGTTTACTGTCATATTATATCAATCAGTCCCTCCAGTTTCTTAAGAATTCTCGTGGAAATTTACACAAAAATCAGCAAATTCCCGCTTCCCTGTTAGACAAAGTTCCAGAGTTGGTGTAACTTAGGGGGCGTTTACACGACAACAATCCAACAAAAACAGAAGTTTTGTTCCGTTTTTGTTGGATCGTTTACACGAAAACGTTCTAATTACGATCTGTGTTTACACAGTAATGGTACAAATCGAAAACGTGTAATGCTTGCTGCGCCTAGTTGGTGCTAGGTTCTTTGAAACTGAGTGCGCATGTGTTTAAAAAAAAGTTCTACTTGAAGGCATGTTGATTCGCGTTTCCCTATCAGGTACCGTTCTCCCATAGATTGGGAGAAAACACGCATTGTGTGCGTCTGATTAGGGTGCATGCAGTTGGAAAAAGTGGGATAACTTCGCTGAAACACCTTGTTTGAGCTTTCACGGTGTCCGTAGCGGGCCCCGGACTGGAAGCTGTTTATTGTTTTTACCTTGGAATGGCCAACAGCCTGTTATTCCTTTATCAATTTGATAAAATAGGAGCTCCTGCCCTTCCCATATCCGTGTCCTCTGTCACCTTTTTCAGCAGTTAAAACAGTTTAATATGTTGCTAACAAGTTGCAAAACGTAAATAACTTTGCAGAATTTTTTCCCCAAACTAACCGACTGAGTTGAGTAAAGCTGTTGGATGCAGGTAATGATAGCTAAAAGATGACTAGCTCATATCAATACAGCACGTTAACCTTGTTAACAAGTAGCCTGTAGACCAGTGGTCCCCAAACCTTTTTTTGTGAGGGCCAAATAACTTTTCCCTTCTCTGGTGGGGGGCCGGAGATTGTTGATTGGGTGTGGGGGGATGCGTTTCTTGATTGATTTTTACCGAGAAAGCACATGGGCAAAACCCATGAGTGAAACGATCACTGGGACTGACTAGTATATATTCCATTGAGGGAAAGTAACTTTAACATATTAATTTCTCATATGTTAACATAAAGGCTTGGTTTGAAGTATAAGCTGCTACTTACAGGAATCGCTTCGAAGAACTCAACCTGGAATGCGGCGTTCATAACAGACACGTGTGTTCATCTGCTCTACCGCTAGCAAACAACCGTACTGATTAAATAACATAAAAGTCAAGCAGTTCCCTAAAAGTCCAACAGATGGCAGCAATGCGTCCCACAGTTTACAGGACACACTTCCTGCTAAAGAGCCCCCTGGTGGTTGAAGAAAAATCCACATATAAACCGGAAAATACAATAAATGAAAAAAAAATCTGAATGCTCTCTGTTATTGTTCAGGGGGCTGGACCAAATGCGGAGGTGGGCCGGATCCGGTCCGCGGGCCGTAGTTTGGGGACCCCTGCTGTAGGCTATTGATGTTGTCTGTTCAGCTACTAGACTCATTTTGCCCCCCCAAAATAAGTTGATGCCCCTGTTAAGTCAATCCGCGTTTCCCCATCAGATACCTTCCCCCTGAGTCTTCTTGCCGCTCCGCACCGCCCAGGCGGCAAAATATGCGCGTGTTCGTTATGAGCACTGAGAAAGGACGCGTGTAGCAAGCATGCGCTTGTTCAGCGCGCTTGTTTGGGGAACTACGGACACCGTGAAAGCTCAAACAACATGTTTCGGTAAAGTTGTCACACTTTCTTCACGTTTTTGCGTGAAACTAATAGTAATAATACTAATAGTAATAATAAATACATATATATAAGTCACACACATACATGCACACACATATATATGGTGCTATATCAATCAATCAATCAATCAATCAACTTTATTTAAAGACGCAAAATAGGTCCATAGAGTAAAAGAAAAAAAAGAAAATATACAGTAATAAAAAAGAAAATTATAAATACAGTATATGAAATGAAAACAGGGTAATATATTTTAATGCTCAATATTGCCCATCAGATACCATTCACCCTGTGGTAAAGTGAGGCTGATGACTGAAAATCACCCATCAGATAGTGTTCCCCTTGTTATAAAGTGGGGGAATGGTATCTGATGGCCACATTTCACCCATCAGACACCACTCCCCTTATGTTAAAATAACCCATCAGATAGCCTTATGTTACCCTAACCCTATCACAACAATTTCAGAGACAATATCAGTTTATATATCAAGATAATTCTTGGCATGTTTCCATCTGCTATGGACCTTCTTAATCTGATCTTCTTGATGCAAGATGTGGGACCTCTTACCGACATGTCATGAAATCTCTATTGATGTGTGATTTGAAATGGCTGGTATTCCACACAATGAGATTAGAATCAACAACATTGATTAGCTTAATGTCATGATTAATATTTAAATTTTTGGTTTATATTTCAAATTCTCACTTTATAAGTTACTAATATTAGTTTGAACAATATTTTATTCATCATGTTTGTCACCCCTTTTATGACATCATACAATCCAAATGGGAAAGCGCCCAAAATGTCAGTGAGGTAGTAGTAATGTTTGAACGTTGCACTAACGCAATGTTGAGGCTGGGAAGAACGACTTCAGGGTTTGTATCTTCTTTTTATAGAAAGCTGCTGGTTTCTAAATTCTTATCCTGAAGAATTTCGAACAGGATCACTCCCAGCTGCCACTGCACACAAGTTAAACCACCTTCAAATTTTTTACACTAATATTGAATATTGATAAGTCAAAACACAAGTACACCTCAAAAACTTTGACAATGTGTGACTCCTAAGCAGCATTAAGAACAAGATTGTTACATATTTTTGGAAATAAAAATCACTTTGGGTTATACTTAAGATGCAAATGCTTTTTTCAAAGAAAATTGTGCTGTTTACATATTATTTTATTTGCCAGATATGTTTCAACATTTTTTAAAGTTTATGTAACAAAGTATATGGATAGTAATTGATTTGTCAATATTTATTAGCCATTGTATGTAAATACTTTAAACAGCAATAACATATGATTTAAGTTTTCAATAGCCAAGAACTAAAATATTTGTGTATTATAAAATCCCTCTCTGAAATCATTTGAAGTCTTCTGTAAAATTCATGTTTAGTCAACGTGTGAATTTACTACACCAGCAGAAATTATAATATTTCATTACGTTTACATTTTTTTTTCAAACTTTATTAATTTCTACAATATACGTTTTACACAACTACTACGTATTTCCATCTTGGCCAAAGCCCTATCTGGCAATCCAACGGGGTTCAACAGGCTCCACTGTAATAGTGACACTTAGTGGTGGATTCAATTACTTTGGCCATCTTCCTTCAATTAAATTAAGTCAAAAATATTCAAGGTGTTAAACGGAGAATTAACCAATACAATTACCATTGAAATAAAAATTTATAAAGAGGCAATATAAGTAACACGTTTTCCAAAAACTAACTGGCATTGCCATCCCCCAAAACATCGGCACCAGTTGTGACAGCCCTTAAACATCCTGGACACCCAACAGCAGCTCTAGTGGAAGCCAGACTCAGCTGTTGCAAAGGTGCCGAAACCAATGGCATCCCTGATACCTGTTGTGTATTCGATTAATTCAAAGACAAAAGGAGTCAGCTGGATTATTCAGATGAACTTTAGTGAATAAATAGGATGAACGAATCATACATGATATACAAAAAGTCTAGGAATTCAGCTAACATAAGTCTTTCTGCGAAAAAAAACCCCTGAAAAATGATTTCTTCTTCGTCTGTCTTCAAGTTCTTCTTCTACTAGTTATAAAGCATCGTGGGATATGTAGTCCATTTGCCGAAGCCAGTGGCAACCATGGTGGCAATGTCTATGGTGGCAACACTGGCAGGTAGCCCCGAAAACAGTGGCACCAATCATGGCAGGTGTCAGCGGAAGTGCCAGTATGAGATGCCGAAGTCATCCGAAGTCAGTCACAACACTGGCAGCTAGCCCAGAAAACAGTTGTGGCACTTGTGGCAGGCGCCACAAGTGCCACCGGAAGTGCCATTAGCAGGTGGGGTGTCACGAATAGAGCTCGGCCCTGCTGAGAAAAAACTTAAACCAACGAAAAACCCCCCCCAAAAAAACAGAAAAACCCAGACCCTGACACATTCGGTTTGTCGAAAATGATTAAACAGGAAATTCTTTGCAGATGTCAGAAGCAGTCTTATAGTTTATGAAGTTTTGCTATCTCTACATTTCCAACATTGCTGAGCTCTTTCTAATTTGTAGCATTTACTGACAATTTTGTGCAGGAAACATAAAATTCTGCAGGCAACTGTTTGGACACCAGAAAGGGACTTCCACGTTATTCTTAATTCAGATATCTAAATTATATATTATATATCCATTCCGAATGGCAGCGATCTTGCAGCAGCGAGTCATGATCCGAAATAACTGTCATTTTCACTAATGAAAAAGATAACATTTTTATTTTTACAAGCATGCATGAACAAATAAAAAATAATGAACATTATTAACAACTTTTTTTAAAAACACACACAGCAAACCTAATAACTAAAAGAATAAAAAAAATAAAAGTGCAACACACTCCAAACCTATGTACAGAAATAAATATCTAAAGTTATCGGCGCAATGTTGAGACTGGGAAGAACAACCGCAGGGATTGTAAGCGCCTGTCGGAACTAGACTAACTACCAACAAAAAAGTTACATTTAATATTTTAATGTTTAATAAAACCATGGGTGATTGAATAATTCTTCCAGCGTGGGATGATCCAGCACTTCCCTGATGTCAGTAGTCAGTCTTAATCTTCAACATGATGGCCACCTCTAACGCCATCTCCCTACCATTATCATCCTGAAACATCAAGGCAAACAGGAGAAACCCACAATGCATCTGGAATCCAATAGGACTTAAAGTCAGTCCTAGATGCTTTTGCTCACTTACCTTATGTTTGCGGCCCACCTTTTCATTTGGGATGTGTTTGATAGCCACCTATACAATAGAAATAAAGCCTTGCTCAGCAATGGGAATATCTTTAAAGGGTTCAGATTTTCTTTAGTTGCTTGATCTGGAGTTATCAGTATTGTGAGTATTATGGTGAGTTCACGCCAAACACTTTTTGAGCATCAGGCGCATTTGGTTTACATTCAAAGTCTATGTGTAGGCGTGTAGAGGGCCGTTGCGTTTCTACCATCTAGCGCAACGTGATTGGAACCGTTTGGAGTGTTTCGAGCGTTTGACACGTTAAGAGCGTCCAATGTGGCTCCACATAGATTTTCAAAGTTCGTTTGTGGCCTTTTACCTCGATTCCAAGATATTGAAATATGAATATCTATGAGGATATTAATTATTTTTTACAAACTCTGATTCCTGCTGACTTCTACTGTTAGAAGAACTATTACTGATAACTTCACAGAGCCTCTTTTTAAGTATTCCAAATACACCTACAGGTAATTTATCCACCTCTCGATATCCAGCAAACACAGATCCATAGCCTCCTTTTCCCAGTAGATCCAGCTCAGTATATTTTTCCAGGAATTCAGCTAAATACATGAACAGATCTTTAGATTTCATAAAGCATCAGGCTAAACCCTGTTCACTAATGTTACCTTAGATCTCATTATTACCACACCTTAAGTCTCTCTCATGAATGCTTAATATTACAATTTTATTGCAACTTAAACTCTGACCTCTTTGGGGATCCCTTTTTTCATTTGTCCTTTTCCTCATATTCTTCCTCCTATTCCTCAGCTGTGGGTCCTCAGTGTCCTCGTCCTCCCTCTTCAGATTCCTCTTCTGTAAATCGCCTATTCCTGAGCTGCAAAGTACCAGATTGGAGCTGCTGGACTCTAATAATGAGAAAAACCCATAGAAACAGCGTGAGTATTTCACCAATATTCTCCATAAGAGAAAAACATCCCAACAGAAACATTAGACTTATTATTTTCATTAGCCTGACTTTTTAGTTAACTATTTGCACTGCACCCATTTAGTTAACTTTATTTGTCAGTTCTTTATATTTTTGTTAAATGCAACAAACTAATTTCTTTGTTTAGAGTTACCAGTTTCCTTTGGAGCTGCTGCTGAAGGGTCACAGAAGAGCTCCAGCTAATTGATATCCTTATAGGGCTGGCAAAACCTCCTCAGTGGGTCATTCCATCTGTTTGCCAGAGATGAGGAAATTTGGTTTTCTTTAAAGAAATAGTCAAATTAAACTAATTGTCAGTTTCATTATAATAGTGTTTATTTAATTTAAATATTTGGTATTATATTGACTAGTATTTGTTTAAGTTCTTGTATGTTTAATTACCCCTTGTATGTCAGCAGTGGTCTGATCAGCCACTATTTAAGTTCCCCTCATGTTTGTTAGGTCAGTTTTGTGCTTGAGTTTTTTGTGCTACTACCTGAGTTCTAGTTTGTTATGTTGACCTCAGTTCTGGCCCCAATTCTTCATTGTTTAATTATGTTTAAATGAAGATTATTTTTGGATTCCATTCAGTGTCTCTGGCTGGTTTATGTAAGAACCCTCACACAGAAGTTGACATCTTTGTATGGAGTTAGATTTGTTTCACAATTATTCAATCAAAAAAATAAATCATGACAAACAAAAAAGTAGTATTCAATTTTTGTATTGAATACAAAAATTACATTTTTGTATTGAATTGTACTGAATTTTATTACAATGTGCGATTATCAACACATAAGTATGCATTAGTTTTAAAACCAATAAATAAACTGACTTGTATAAATATAGTTAGCCAAATACACCTGGCCCTTAAAAGCAACACTTACTTCCCTACCTGGCCTTCTATGACTTAACACTTGCTGGTCTCTCCATCCTCATGCCCTGATCCTCTCTAGCAGCTGGAGGAATCAGTAAGACCTACAAGCCTGTCCTGCTTCAGCTGCACTCTGCTGGTCATACTAGAATGGGGAATTAGGAGAACACCAATTTAATTTAATATCATAACACAGCAAAAGCCATATTACATCTAATTCGAAATAAAACTAAGTACAAGACACATACACACCAAATAATAAAAAAAAACAGAAATTATGTGAATATCCTCCTTTGGCCTGTGACCTACCAGCTTAGTTTTACATTTTGCATCTGAAAGAAAATATATATTTAAGAGTTACATTGCCTTCCCTCATCGACAACACTGATTATGTGCTTGGTAAATAAATCATCTGCACAGTCACTTGACGTGTGGTGCAGCTTGACGTGGACCTAATAACATTGGCGCAACGGTTCGCTGTTTTCCCGCTTTAGCTTCAATGCTAGTTAATACACGCACGCAAACACGGAGGATTAGACAACAGTTTTTAATACATATTTCCTCCAAATACATTTGGTATTTTCCAACCTTAATGCCACTCGACAGAGGTGCGCTGGTTAACGAATTCAACATAAAGACAGGCGAATATTATACAACCCTTGTTTAACTTTACCTAGTGCTAACATTAGCTAGCACAATATGCTACCGGGGATCGCAGCAGACAAAGCTGCTGCGATCTTATGTCGTCATAAGTTGTGTAAGATTTCTTCTTTGAAACAGGGTGGACACTTTAGAAGCTGCTAAACGGTGTAATTTTGTGAAGATTACTTACCATTCACATTCTGTGTCCCGTCACTGAAGCCCTGCGGTTCAGGACAGAGTTCTTTTTTCTTTATTGACAATAAAGGGGTTTACAAAATAGCAAACAAAACACACAAGACAACAATGTCAGGGTGTTACATAGGAAGCACAAACAAAATGAAAAGCAAATATATAAATAAAAAGTTAACTGAGAAAGATGTTAAAGTGAGAGCTCATATCCACTGTCTTAATGGCTTTTCTATTCTTTGAATACTGGAGAGATGTAATATATCGTTTCAATTCCTCTTTAAAGGCTGAAAAGCGAGGTTTCTGATTTGAGAATTTAGAATTATGTATATGATATTTTGCAACTAATAAAATTAGATTGATAATATAAAAATTTTTTGTTTTATTAGTGGGATAAGAGAAGAATCCAAACAACATATTTATATAAGTGAGGGAAAAATCATCAAGAATTCTTTGGGAAATAAACGTACAAATATCTTGCCAGAAAATACAAGAGAAATAGCATGACCAGAATAAGTGACAGAGATCTTCTTCATAGAGTTGGCAGAATGAACAATTTGTGTCATTGTCTATATTAAATCATTAGTTGTAAGCCTTACAACATATTGTAACAGACCAAATATTATGTTTTGGTGTTGTTGCGTACTTTTTTGTGTGGGAATTTTTTATTTTTTTTTGTGTTGATTCCTATTGATAGGCTTGAACGTTTCTGCTTTGTCTGCTCTTGGAGGTGTTGTCTGTCAGTTGCCATGGCAACAGGTCTGCATGCAAGGTAATGCCGACACACAGAGTGGAAAAAAGCAGATTAAAAGTGGTTTTGTTCTTCATTTGTTTATCAGCTTTATTGGGTTAGTGTAAGCTAACCCAATAAAGGGTCTGTGTAAGCTAAACGTGATTATATATATATATATATATATATATATATATATATATATATATATATATATATATATATATATATATATATATATATGTGGTGGCATATGCTGCCACCCCTGAAAAAATCCTTGCCGCCCTCTTGCCACCCCATAGATATTTTTCTAGATCCGCCCCTGTGCAGTCCATCACTTTCATTCTAACATTTGTGACCAACATTTTGGAATGTTCTTCGTGATGTCACACTGGTTGGTGTCAGAACCCAACATTCTATTTGAGCTCAGTTCACCAGAAATTTCTGACAGTGAGACATAACTATAACAGTTAAACCTGCTGTCTCTTCTAGTGAATACATTTACACTGAAAACTCGAAAACCAAACATGGATGAAGAATCTGAACAGAAGCGTAAAAGGCCAGTGTTCAGGAGAACAAAAGGTAAAGAGTTTGTGTTTCACTCTTAATAAGACAAGGTTTATGTTTCAGTTTTTGGAAAGTTACACTGTAAAACATTTGAAGGTGGTTTAACTTGAAAATGAAAGTCCGCCTGCTCCAATTTTCTTGTTGGAGCAGGCAACAAGAACATTTTGTTTTAATTCAGAAATTAAAGTTCATGCAGTTGATTAAACAAGATACACTTTGTTTAAACTTTTTTTAAGTTCATTAATCTTGAATTGAGTTTTAACTTAATGCTGCAATTTAAACCAATTATTTCACAATACACAAGAAGAAAACTGCCCTCACCTAGTAAAAGAGTTCACATTTCTCTATTATCATTCACAAGTGAAAATATAAATATTTTACTTAAGAATAATTTAAATTCTTGTTTCAAATTACATGAACAAACTTTCTGAACTGATAAACATCACAATAAATTCTGCTCAAAACCATTCAGTGGAAACAAGACGTTGTCCTCAACCTTTTCAGACTATCAGTTGCATTAAAATAAACATTTGCCTTCATAACACAACATACTTCCATCTCTCTCACGGTGCAACACAAGATACAAAAACATGCCGCTAAGCACTCTGGGAAATAGTTCCTGTTTTGTTTTCTTTCAGGTCTTTTTAAGTACTAACCTAAAAACTAGTTTATTCTTGGAGGTTCGACAAAATTCATAAAAAGTTAACACAAACTCACATATTCAGATTTAAAATCAAATGCTAAATTTATTTGACTTAAAGAGTAGAAGTTAGTAGACACAACTAAATGCTGCTCAAATGTTTTAGAGTGTAGTGAATGTAACAATTTAGGTCATTTTACACACATAACAGTCTTATAAACCTCTTAATATATAGTTAAGATATTTAGAGTTTTTGTCACTCAGAATTTCTGTTTTATTATTGGTTAGGAACATTGAAATCTCTGTTGGCTTCTCGGAGAAGCATGAATTTGGATGAAAAAGACTTAAATGTTCATCAGTTTGTTAATAAAGTCCCTGATCAGATATCAGTATGTGAGGTAATTCAAAAATACTAAACATGAACTCTAAACAATCATTAATTTTCCACAATATTACTCACAATAGACAGAAGCGGCAGTATGATGCTACAACGCACAGAGTCTGCTGAGGACTGTGAGATCCAAAGAAAAAGGATCAGGTCCTCTGAGATTGCCGGAACCTCAAGAAGCTGCCAGGACCAGATCAGAACCAGGAGGTTACTGAAGAGGAAGATGATGGAAGGAAAAGAAGAAGGTTCAACACCGGCCAAGTGTAGTAAGGAAAACCCCCAGGAGCAGGTTCCAACCAGAGAGTCTTCCTCCTCAGTTGACATCCTCATAGGTTGGCTGATTTGATGAGACTAATGTTAATGTGCTTATGGTGACAGACCAAACATGTAAAAAATAATCACTATTAATTCCCAACATCTCTTACTTTAGAGATCAGCAGCAGCAGCATGAAGCCACAGAGTGCAGAGCCTATTAAAGGCAGCACACCAAAGAGAAGGAAAAGGGCTAAGAAAGAGACCCGCAGAAAATGGACCAGGGTTTCTAAGATGTTCGGACCATCCAAAAGCCACCAGAACCAGACGAGGATTGTGAGGAGACTGAAGAGGAAAATAACAGAAGAAGGAGAGGGATCTCCAACTCCTGCTGAGAGGAAGAATAACGAACTCCTGCAGCAGGTCGCAATCAAAGAGTCCCCATCCTCAGTGGACATCAGCACAGGTTGGGTACTTTCATGAAACCACTGTTTATTTTCTCTTTTGTATGTTGACAGACCAAAATGATAGACCAATGCAGACATGGTGTCAACCTGTAAAGTTGATCAAAGGAAAAGGTGTCCTAAGTAACAAAAATGAACCAGTTGCCTTTAGAAATCCCACTGTTGTGTGTAATTTAATCTCAGCATATATCCAGATGTTTTATAAAGACTTCAGAAGTCTGTTAGAGAAAGCCAGCAGAAACCCAACTTAAAGTTTCCCTAAATCAAAATCAAACTTATGATTTTAGGCTAAATGCAAGAGTACATGGGCAGGGTTTATTACAGGAATCCCAGAGTTGAATTTCAAAATCGAGCCAATTTCGCGTCAATTTCCTCAATTTTGGGAGATCGGTGATCGGTCGATATTTACATAAAGCCGATCTTATCCTCTGAGCTTTTCTACATCAGCAAAAATCTAAAAATCAGCCAGTTTCCTTTTCTGCTCTGTAGTGAGAGGTTTGACTGAAACCGGCCTACCATGTCATGCCTGCAAGCTTGTAGTTATCAATAGTGACCCAACTGTTACCAACTCAAGAGACTTTCTTCCTATATTTAGCGACATTTCAATAAAAAAAAAAAAATGGCACTGGCTAAAATTGAAATCGGCAGGTCAAACTTTTTATAGATTGATAATCTATGATCTGCGAGAAAGCTGCAATCAGTTCACTGACCCATGTAAGAAAGTCATCTTACATGGCTCAGTGCACCGATGTAAACAGTGTTCATGTAAAACTTTATCCCACTTACTCGAAGGTCTAACTGTGAGTTTATTTTGACCAAAACCTCACGTTAAAAACAGAAAGCATTATTTTTATCCTAAATCCATAAGACTTAGGATATTTGTTTTTCAAAGAATACCAGTAAAATGCAATGACATTCCAAGTTTAAAAGCCAATGTTTTATTCTCAATAGAATATTAGTTTGCTACTAATTGTCAACACTAGGAGAACTTGATAACAAGGTTCAAGGGTATCATATTTCACAGGTCATTGACAAGTTTAAATAAACAAATGTCCATGTGGAGTGAAATTCAGGGCTTCGGGGACAACACACCAACTCTGTCAGATCATCGTTACAATTGGAGCAGCAGTTTAAATTACCTAATCAACCACCACGTGTGTTCAGATGATCATTTTATAATCCCAAAATAAGCATCAAGCCTGAAAACACAAAACTGTTAAGGACTGAATGTGTTGCCCTTTGTGTGGGAAACGTTTGGGGGTTTTATGGTATTGAATCCTCATACATATAGTGGAGCTGTATGTTGGTTACTATGGCAACGGGTCCGTGTAGTTAACAGACAGAAGGGCGGTGCAGGGGTGGGGATGTGGGGTAAGAGCGGCTGTATGTTCTTTGACGATTTTTCTGAGTTATTTCCCCTTTGTTGTGGTACACTGCTCTAAATTAAGAAGGTTTCATTTAACGGAACCGTTGTACAGCGGCAGCACGGCTATGGATGACAAGGAAAAGAAGATCTTTTTGCCTTCTTGAAATTTCCGGATGTAAACAATAACATGAAACGTGTCTAAACGGTATCAGCTAATAATGAATGCAAGGGTGTAAGTTTGTGTTGCAAGTTGGTGGGGACGAGGAGGAGCGAGGGTGAAAATAACCTTTTAGCAGGTATTAAACATACACAAAATATGTAACAGCACCCACTGTAGTGGCGCAGGGGCAAAGTACAACCCACATATGGAGGCCTTAGTCCTTGTGGCGGCAGTCGCAGGTTCGAGTCCCGGCTTGGCAACATTTACTGTATGACTTCCCCCTCTCTCTTTACTCTATTTCCTGTCAAGCTACTTTTAAATAAAGGAAACAAGAGCCAAAAAAAAAAACATACACAAAATATAAATGTTAAAACATCTAATTGGGGCCTTCCATTAGCATTACATAGGAAAGAGCAGTGACATTAACATTAGCACAAACATTAGCATTTCACTGTCCTTGGCTCTTAGCTAATTAGGATTAGCCCAAAATAACCTATTAGTTAATTTTCTTACTTATTTACCATGTTTAGTATACTGAATGGAATAAGTCAATGACAGACAACATGCTAGTGATGCCCCACATGCTACTGATAGCCTTCATACTAACATTAGCATTTTGGCTAATTTTAGCTTATGCATTCATTTTAACATAATGAATGGTACAAGTACAGCTTAGTCAACATGCTTCTGCCTCTCCACAGGTTATTGACTACAACTTAGCTAAGTTTAGCATTGATGCTAATTTTTAGCATCAGAACGTTGGGTTCCAACTGACGGGCACACTTTGGCAGGCCCCGGTTAAATTTCTTCAGGAATTTTCTAGTTTAACTTACTTTAATTGCTGTGGTGTTCAGAGCAGCTCAGCTTTGAGCACTGACTTTAGAGTCAGCAAGGTCCTGTTGCCTGTCTGCAGCTCCCGTCACTTCGCTGGTAAAACTTTAGCTCGTAGCTGAGCTTGAGTTTGCAGTTGCATCGGTTCGTTTAACACCAATTAACGAAACGGGGATCTGCTCCACGGTGGAGCCTCAACCCACACAGGAATGCGCTGCTGATGAATGGTGGATGTTCCGGTCGGTCTGATTGGTTCACTGTCATGTCATTCCAGGTCAAATTTAGATTTTTTTTTCCTGCATACTTTACAAATGCCTTCCAGTCATTCCTAGTCTTTGAATCTCGGATCATCGAGCCAAAGTTGTGAAAACTTATATTTTCCCATGGCGAAGCGCAAAATAACTAGCTAGTTTCAACACCTTAGGCCAGTGGTCCCCAAACTACGGCCCGCGGGCCAGATCCGGCCCGCCTCCACATTTGGTCCGGCCCCCTGAACGATACCAGAGAGTATTCAGATTTTTTTCATATATTTATTGTATTTTCCGGTTTATATGTGGATTTTTCTTCAACCACCAGGGGGCTCTTTAGCAGGAAGTGTGTCCTGTAAACTGTGGGTGTTTTGTTTTGCATGGTGCATTGCTGCCATCAGTAAGGTTGTTTGCTAGCGGTAGAGCAAGCAACCTTGTCTGTTATGAACGCTGCATTCCAGGTTGAATTCTTCGAAGCAATGCCTGTAAGTAGCAACTTATACTTCAAAACCGTCAGCGATTTCCGGCTCCCCACCAGAGAAGGGAAAATTTATGTGGCCCTCAAAGGAAAAAGTTTGGGGACCACTGCCTTAGGTGGTTCCAACACTACGCATGCACGCAGCAGCTTGGATGGATGGATGGATTTTATAAATGTATGCTTAGAACTTAAAAATGATGCTTTACCTTATATTGGTCCTTCTTATGAAATCCCAGTAATATACCCTAAGTTTTGTGGTTGTAATGTGACAAAATGTGCAAAAGCAAGAGGACAAGTATTTTTACAAGTCTTATGTTTCTGTCGGGATGTTTTTCTCTTATGGAAAATATTGGTGAAATACTCACGCTGTTTCTATGGGTTTATCTCATTATTAGAGTCCAGCAGCTCCAACCTGGTACTTTGCAGCTCAGGAATAGGCGATTTACAGAAGAGGAATCTGAAGAGGGAGGACGAGGACACTGAGGAACCACAGCTGAGGAATAGGAGGAAGAATATGAGGAAAAGGACAAATGAAAAAAGGGATCCCCAAAGAGGTCAGAGTTTAAGTTGCAATAAAATTGTAATATTAAGCATTCATGAGAGAGACTTAAGGTGTGGTAATAATGAGATCTAAGGTAACATTAGTGAACATAGTTTATTCTGGTGCTTTATGAAATTTAAAGATGTGTTCATATGTTTAGGTGAATTCCTGGAAAAATATACTGAGCTGGATCTACTGGGAAAAGGAGGCTATGGATCTGTGTTTGCTGGATATCGAAAGGTGGATAAATTACCTGTAGGTGTATTTGGAATACTTAAAAAGAGGCTCTGTGAAGTTATCAGTAATAGTTCTTCTAACAGTAGAAGTCAGCAGGAGTCAGAGTTTGTAAAAAATAATTAATATCCTCATAGATATTCATATTTCAATATCTTGGAATCGAGGTAAAAGGCCACAAACGAACTTTGAAAATTTATGTGGAGCCACATTGGACGCTCTTAACGTGTCAAACGCTCGAAACACTCCAAACGGTTCCAATCACGTTGCGCTAGATGGTAGAAACGCAACGGCCCTCTACACGCCTACACATAGACTTTGAATGTAAACCAAATGCGCCTGATGCTCAAAAAGTGTTTGGCGTGAACTCACCATAATACTCACAATACTGATAACTCCAGATCAAGCAACTAAAGAAAATCTGAACCCTTTAAAGATATTCCCATTGCTGAGCAAGGCTTTATTTCTATTGTATAGGTGGCTATCAAACACATCCCAAATGAAAAGGTGGGCCGCAAACATAAGGTAAGTGAGCAAAAGCATCTAGGACTGACTTTAAGTCCTATTGGATTCCAGATGCATTGTGGGTTTCTCCTGTTTGCCTTGATGTTTCAGGATGATAATGGTAGGGAGATGGCGTTGGAGGTGGCCATCATGTTGAAAATTAAGAATATAACTACCAGCTCATTAGGGCAGTTAGCCACGGTGTCCCTGCTGGACTGGTATGAGCTGGAGGAAGAGCTGCTCCTCGTGATGGAGAGGCCCATGCCTTCAGAGGACCTCAATGTCTTCCTTGATGAACATGAAGGTTGTCTAAATGAGGAGGAGGCCAAGGTAAGCTGCTGGATGGAAATTCGAGTGGGTTCAGTTACTTCAGTTGCTTTTGTGGATTTTGTTTCATAGTGAATATGATAAAATCAGAGGCATGAAATACATATTATATTCCCTCCATAAAACAATTTTATAAAACTTGTTTTAATCCATCACATAACGTCTCCACAAATATTGAAGTGTGTGGGTGTAATGTGACAATGTGAAAAAAATCCATATGAAAATAAAAATCTTTACAAGTCACTGTATTTCTCACTGAAGTCCAACATCAATCTGTGCAGAATTATGAGCTTCAAATCATTTTTGTCTTTTAGATCATATTAAAACAGCTGGTGGAAGCAACAATTCAACTTCAGGACGCAAACATTTTCCACAGAGATATTAAAGTGGAAAATGTCCTTATTGAGAGGAGCTCAGAAGGCCTACGAGCCTATCTCATAGACTTTGGTCTAAGCTGCTTTGACCATGGACGTAAATTTACCATCTTCCAAGGTTCAATATCCTGCTTCTTTCTGTCAGTTCTGAGAAAACAAAGATTCTTTTTACTGTTCTTCCTCTTCTTTCTGACTTTTAATTCTCACACATTTTCTAGGGACCCGTGCTTTGGAATCACCAGAATATCGCACACAAAAGAAATATTCTGCTGGACCCACAACAGTGTGGCAGCTTGGGGTGATCCTGTTCGAAATTCTCCACGATAGGAATTTTGAAACCAACAGCTTTCTCAAAAAGAAGCTGAAAATCAGCAGGAAGCTTTCCAAAAGTGAGACAAACATTGTATTGTATCTTCTCACAGCATATATATAAATCTGTCCTCTGTTCGCAGCTCTAACTATTGTGGCACTTTGACCTCTGACCCTCCAGACTGCCAGGATATTCTGACTAGGTGCCTCAAGAAACACCCGGAGGATCGTCCCACGCTGGAAGAGCTACTGAGACACTCATGGTTTTCTTAAACCAGTCGATCTACGTTCCCTACGATCTATGGTCATGAGCTTTGGGTCATGACCGAAAGAACGAGGTCGCGGATACAAATGGCCGAAATGGGTTTCCTCCGTAGGGTGTCTGGGCTCTCCCTTAGAGTTAGGGTGAGAAGCTTGGTCATCCAGGAGGGACTCAGAGTAGAGCTGCTGCTCCTTCACTTTGTGAGGAGCCAGCTGGGGTGGCTTGGATATGTGGTTAGGATGCCTCCTGTATGCGTCCCTGGTGAGGTGTTCCGGGCACGTCCACATGTGCACAGGGAGGAGGCCATGGGGAAGACCCAGGACATGTTGGAGGGACTATGTTTCTCAGCTCTGTCAGGTGGTGTGGTTGATGGTGGTGAGGAGAGATGCAGGGACCCAGATGAAGATGACATGAACCCTCATGGGTTCCATAGAAATGGCCTACATTTATGTTGTTGATAGTTTTTAACCATAAACATGCAGATTTCAACACACAGTTGGGACACAACTACAGGAACTATCACATAGTTACATTCACACAAAGATACAGAGCAGCTGAGAAAATGAGGAACAAAGTATCCTTGTATTTGTAGTTTATATATGTATTTGTGCAATGTATATTGATTTTGCTTGTCATTAGTCACATTTTCATGCTTGACCAGATCCTGTCTCACTTCCTCTCCTGCCCCTTGTCTTCATTTTCTTGTCTTTCATCAAATCCAGACATTAGACAGGCACCAGACACAACAAACCTCATATGTTTTTTGTAATGTTCTGTCACTTAGTCTTTTAGGTGTTCTGTTGACTATGTTTTCCTCCACATCTAGATTATCTTGGAAGACATCTATGTGCTGTTTTTGTAACTCCACTCAGACAACAATATCGGCCCACTAACATGTTCTTTGTCATTTTAGGTCTGTTCTTCCATCAGAGCCAGAGCTCCAGTGAATGTTTTGTTTGTCTTGTCCACTTTCCTGTCCTCTCCAACCCCAGCCGGTCGAGGCAGATGGCCGCCCGTCCTGAGCCTGGTTCTGCCAGAGGTCTCTTCCTTTGAAAGGGGAATGTTTCCTCTCCACTGTCGCCCCATGCTTGCTCAGGATGGGGGACTGCATTGATATAAAGCTCTGATGCAGTCTGCTGGTTTCCTCCCCTTCGCAGAATCGCCACCTTAACGTGGTGGAGGGGTTTGAGTACCCCTCTGGTCTTGAAGTCTTGGCTGTCTGTGAGTTTCACCTCAGGTGGGGTCTCACATGGCATAAAGGCTTCAGGGCGGGGTCAGACCAAGAGCGATTCCTAGACTTTGTTGCAGAAAGACCATAAATAATGACAGGTATCATCTGCAGTACGCACCTTCCTGGAGAGAAAGAGCATCTAGCAAGCAGCTGCTGGTCGACTTCAGCTGCATAATCTCAGAGCATCACTGACTCCGCTTAACATGCAACACCTGTAGAAAAGGACAGTGAGGTCAGATACCATGTGAGTGGAATCATTCTGTATTTAGGAACACAAATACAAATGGTTATATCTCTCTTTGTTTAAAATCAAATATACTTTGGATTTTAAAGCAAGTTTTAACTTAGCTCAGATATTTTTTTCTGCTCTCTGAAAACAGCGTTTATATTTTAAAATTCCTACTTGTTTGCACAAATGTTCAAATGTTTTCCAAACCTTCACATCATCACCCCTGAAAAAAATCATTGCCACCCTCTTGCCACCCCATAGATATTTTTCTAGATCCGCCTGTGTGCAGTCCCCATCATCACTTTCATTCTTTGTAACCAACATTTTGGAATGTTCTTCGTGATATCACACTGGTTGGTGTCAGAACCCAACATTCTATTTGAGCTCAGTTCACCAGAAATCTCTGACAGAGTGAGACATAACTATAACAGTTAAACCTGCTGTCTCTTCTAGTGAATAACACTGAAAACTCCTACACCAAAATGGATAAAGAATCTGAACAGGAGCGTAAAAGGCCAGTGTTCAGGAGAACAAAAGGTAAAGAGTTTGTGTTTCACTCTTAATAAGACAAGGTTTATGTTTCAGTTTTTGGAAAGTTACACCGTAAAACATTTGAAGGTGGTTTAACTTGAAAATGAAAGTCAAGAAAAGGGTTAGGGTTTTGTTTTAATTCAGAAATTAAAGTTCATGCAGTTGATTAAACAACAAGATACACTTTGTTTAAACTTTTTTTAAGTTCATTAATCTTGAATTGAGTTTTAACTTAATGCTGCAATTTAAACCAATTATTTCACAATACACAAGAAGAAAACTGCCCTCACCTAGTAAAAGAGTTCACATTTCTCTATTATCATTCACAAGTTAAAATAACTATTTTACTTAAGAATAATTTAAATTCTTGTTTCAAATTACATGAACAAACTTTCTGAACTGATAAACATCACAATAAATTCTGCTCAAAACCATTCAGTGGAAACAAGACGTTGTCCTCAACCTTTTCAGACTATCAGTTGCATTAAAATAAACATTTGCCTTCATAACGCAACATACTTCCATCTCTCTCACGGTGCAACACAAGATACAAAAACATGCCGCTAAGCACTCTGGGAAATAGTTCCTGTTTTGTTTTCTTTCAGGTCTTTTTAAGTACTAACCTAAAAACTAGTTTATTCTTGGAGGTTCGACAAAATTCATAAAAAGTTAACACAAACTCACATATTCAGATTTAAAATCAAATGCTAAATTTATTTGACTTAAAGAGTAGAAGGTAGTAGACACAACTAAATGCTGCTCAAATGTTTTAGAGTGTAGTGAATATAACAATTTAGGTCATTTTACACACATAACAGTCTTATAAACCTCTTAATATAGTTAAGATATTTAGAGTTTTTGTCACTCAGAATTTCTGTTTTATTATTGGTTAGGAACACTGAAATCTCTGTTGGCTTCTCGGAGAAGCATGAATTTGGATGAAAAAGACTTAAATGTTCATCAGTTTGTTAATAAAGTCCCTGATCAGATATCAGTATGTGAGGTAATTCAAAAATACTAAACATGAACTCTAAACAATCATTAATTTTCCACAATATTACTCACAATAGACAGAAGCGGCAGTATGATGCTACAACGCACAGAGTCTGCTGAGGACTGTGAGATCCACAGAAAAAGGATCAGGTCCTCTGAGATTGCCGGAACCTCAAGAAGCTGCCAGGACCAGATCAGAACCAGGAGGTTACTGAAGAGGAAGATGATGGAAGGAAAAGAAGAAGGTTCAACACCGGCCAAGTGTAGTAAGGAAAACCCCCAGGAGCAGGTTCCAACCAGAGAGTCTTCCTCCTCAGTTGACATCCTCGTAGGTTGGCCGATTTGATGAGACTAATGTTAATTTGCTTATGGTGACAGACCAAACATGTAAAAAATAATCACTATTAATTCCTAACATCTCTTACTTTAGAGATCAGCAGCAGCAGCATGAAGCCACAGAGTGCAGAGCCTATTAAAGGCAGCACACCAAAGAGAAGGAACAGGGCTAAGAAAGAGACCTGCAGAAAATGGACCAGGGTTTCTAAGATGTTCGGACCATCCAAAAGCCACCAGAACCAGACGAGGATTGTGAGGAGACTGAAGAGGAAAATAACAGAAGAAGGAGAGGGATCTCCAACTCCTGCTGAGAGGAAGAATAACGAACTCCTGCAGCAGGTCGCAATCAAAGAGTCCCCATCCTCAGTGGACATCAGCACAGGTTGGGTACTTTCATGAAACCACTGTTTATTTTCTCTTTTGTATGTTGACAGACCAAAATGATAGACCAATGCAGACATGGTGTCAACCTGTAAAGTTGATCAAAGGAAAAGGGGTCTAAATAACATAAATGAACCAGTTGCCTTTAGAAATCCCACTGTTGTGTGTAATTTAATCTCAGCATATATCCAGATGTTTTATAAAGACTTCAGAAGTCTGTTAGAGAAAGCCAGCAGAAACCCAACTTAAAGTTTCCCTAAATCAAAATCAAACTTATGATTTTAGGCTAAATGCAAGAGTACATGGGCAGGGTTTATTACAGGAATCCCAGAGTTGAATTTACTACTTTTTGCTACCTTTTTAACTACCTCTGCAATATTTTTACTACCAACACAAAATCGAGCCAATTTTGCGTCAATTTCCGTTTGTGCAGTTTTGGTTTCTGAGATATTAAAAATAATTTTTTAGGTCATCCAGAGTTCACCATCCCCCCATATTGCTCCAAAACAAACCAAAGTGGGTCACTTCGTTAGTGCTCCGTTTAAATTTTTGTTTGTGCAGCTTTCGTTTGCGAGATATTAAAAGTTATAATTTTGGCCGATGACATCACCATCACCCCACCTTGCGCCAAACAAACCAAAGTGGGCTACTTCGTTAGTGCTTTGTTTGAGCAGTTAAAACTGTCGTTTGTGCAGCTTTCGTCTTTGAGGTATTAAAAGTTATAATTTTGCCAATGACGTCACCGTCACCCCATCTTGCTCCAAAACAAAATGAAGTGGGCTACTTCGTTTAAATTCTTCATATTTTCAGCTGTTGTACAATGTGTATCTTCTTTTGTTTTGAACTTCAATAAAGATTTAGAACAAGAAGAAAATTGTCTAATTTCAAGAAATGTTTTAAGATAGCAATGTTTTCTCTCGAATATAGCGGTCTCTCCAGAATAATTGACTCCTTCCAATAAAGGACATGCAGCCGTGACCCTAACGTAACGTGTACAACCTGTACCACTGTGCTTTGGTTTCGGAGGTGGTCTGAACAATTATATTCACATTGTTGGCTTACTTTGTGCTGATTATGCAGCAAACGGGTAAAAATATTTTTTTTTAAATCCATAGCTAATATCCTAGTTGCTTGAGCAAAGTTTTTGCAGAGTAAACCGGAAGTGCGTCACTGGTTCAACAAAGTTCATCCAAGTAATGTACTTAATATTTAGTAAATACATTTTAAATGCAACAATTTTCATTTCATCCTGTTTGACATTAAATGTGTATGGGCTTCAAGGATTTTTAAAAGCACATACAATTTTTGTGAACTTTGACATAGTTTTTACACAACGTCAACTGGGATTGGCTCCACCCACACTGTAGTGAACCCCCTCCCCCAGCCCTGATCTTGTTTTGGCGGCAGAGCAAGTATCATTTCAACCTCTCGTTAAAATTACTCTAGCAATCTCAGAGAAATACTGTTGAATAAATAATTTTTGGAATTTATCCAACCCTCCGATTTTGATTTTTGTACAAGGTAAGTAAATTAATGTTCAGGTTTCACATAAAATATTTACTCAATGTAATCCATCCCCATAAAAGCAGAGAGGATGTATGCATGGCTAGCTCCTATGCATTCAGACTTTTTAAACCTATTGAAAGATAAGAGGGGCACTAACTTGCAGCCTTTACATTTATATTGAATCATTAACACTTCAGCATATGCATAAAGCATATCTTCTGAATTAAATTCAAAAATAATTCCAAGGGAATATTAAAATTTAACAGCTACTTAAATTGTTAAGTCACCGGACTAGTAACAATGCATTATTGATTTTTTAAAAATTAGCTTAAATGTTAGAAATTAAACTATGAAAGCCAACTTTACTTCTTTTAGTTCAGTGTAATTGTGCAGACACTACTATACCAATGTTTTGTGGCTTCTTTGAAATCATGTAGGCAAGATTTTAAGCAAAGCGTTTTTTATTTTTTAACGAGATGCCTCGACAGCCAGCAGTAGACAGAGAGTCTCTTTTCGCAGTTCTGTGCAACTCAAAAGAGGCTATTCTAGAAAACGGCCATATAGCCACTCCAGCTGCCGCTGTCTGGACAGAGATAAGTCAGCAGTTGGGAAATAAAATGTCTGCAAAAGGTCTGTATACATTTGTGAAGCTAAACAGACTAAACATCTGGTCATATTTGGAAGTTAATCAAGGAAGTGATCCTGAAAGCCCTGTGGACACAGAGTTTGACTCAGACACCACTTCTCCTGAACAATATTCAGATTTTCAGCTTTAAGTTCCATTTAAAGATCGGATTAAATTTATACCAGAAAAAGTTGAATATAATGACAAGTTTTCATCATCTGGTAAAAGGAAAGTAAAGGGTCAACAGCCCAGTGGTGCTCCAGTCTTCCATTGACATCTCCCTGCACACTGGCCAATCCAAAAGATTCACGTCACGAACCCTTCGTGATGGTGATGTCATTGGCCAAAATTATAACTTTTAATATCTCGCAAACGAAAGCTGCACAAACAAAGATTTCAGAAGAGTTGTGTGAAGGTCGGATGGAACCATCTGTATGGAGGTCAGCAAAGGCATGAGAGTTGATGGATATTGGAGATCCCGAGCCAAGTCACCTTCCAAACCTGGCAACTTTTCCTTTTTGCAAGTTATTATGGAAGCCCATTTCCACCATGAAGAAAAAATAAAAGACCAACATGAAGTCATAATTTTGACTTTCAAAGTCATAATTATGAGACTTTGAATTTCAAAATTATAACTTCAAGTTGGTTTTATTTTTTCTTTCATGGCGGAAATGGGCTTCCATATTATATGACAAATCGTTCCATATTTTGACTTTCAACAGTTTTGAGCTCTGCCTAAATCTCAAATGAAAGGAGTTTTCTACTCAAGACAGGAGAAATTTCAGATTATCAAGACACTGTTTGTTGTTGTTTCAATTGTTAAAGTTTATTGTTCAAATCAACACCGTTTCTTATTTGACTATATAATTAAATTGGATATTCAAAACAGTCACTGTCATGATTCATTACTTCTCAATTTGGATACCAACCCTTTGCCTTACAATACAGATATTTTGGTGTGTCAATAGCAAACCATAAGGCACATGCAATTTCATAAAACAACAAAGACAATTACCAGAAATATTGTCTTATTAACTGTATACACGATTTATAATACCTTTTCTACAAAAATATAGCAACCTCAGTTGCATAAAACGACACAGAAAACACTTACGAGAGGAATGTGCTGGAAGACAACCAATGAAGAACTAAAACAGAAAGTACAGCCTGCAGCAGGTGAAATTAATTGTCCCCTAATTGAGTATAATTAGGAGATAATTATACTTAAATCTTAAACTCTGAACGCACCAAATAAAGTAAAATCAGACTTAGTCATTTGGGTGACATTGTGGTTCACATTACATACCAGTTGGTGGTGGCGACGCAACAGCGGTAAAGCAAAAATTTTCATGTTTGGAGCAAAATG
The DNA here is from genome assembly GCF_051168715.1 of Poecilia mexicana. Lineage (NCBI taxonomy): Eukaryota > Metazoa > Chordata > Actinopteri > Cyprinodontiformes > Poeciliidae > Poecilia > Poecilia mexicana. The sequence continues at coordinate 4,913,822 of NW_028263377.1, read as the reverse complement.
GGGGCGGCTGATGATGTCATCGGCCAAAATTATAATTTTTGCACAAAGGACAGTTTTAACTGCACAAACGAAGCACTAACGAAGTAGCCCACTTTGGTTTGTTTTGGCGCAAGATGGGGTGATGGTGACGTCATCGGCCAAAATTATAACTTTTAAACGAAAGCTGCACAAATGAAAGTTTAAACGGAGCACTAACAAAGTAGCCCACTTTGGTTTGTTTTGGAGCAATATGGGGGATGGTGAACTCTGGATGACCTAAATTTTAATATCTCAGAAACCAAAACTGCACAAACGAAAATTTTAACGGCACAAACCTGCAGAAACGGAGCACTAACCACTCAGACTATTTGCTGAATTTTTTGACATGGGTGGGATGTCAGCTTCACACAGCTAATAGGAAGGGAGGGTCAGTGGAGAGCAACGGAGTTTCATTCAGTGTCATCAAGAGAAAGAAAAAAAAAAAGGCAGGAAGAGACGATAAAGCCGATAATTAAAATGAGGTCAATAGGTTTAATTTATTGTGCGATTAATTGATTTATTGTTTATCGCGACAGGCCTGGTCATGACTGAAAGAACGAGATCACTGATATAAGTGTCTGAAATGGGTTTCCTCCGCAGGGTGGCTGGGCTCTCCCTTAGAGATGGGGTGAGAAGCTCGGTCATTCGGGAGGGACTCAGAGTAGAGCCGCTGCTCCTCCACGTCGAGAGGAGCCAGTTGAGGTGGCTCGGGCATCTGGTCAGGATGCCTCCTGGACGCCTCCCTGGTGAGGTGTTCCGGGCATGTCCCACCGGGAGGAGGCCTCGGGGAAGACCCAGGACATGCTGGAGGGACTATGTCTCTCAGCTGGCCAGGGAACGCCTTGGGGTTCACCCGGAGGAGCTGAAAGAAGTGGCTGGGGAGAGGGAAGTCTGGGCCTCCCTTTTGAAGCTGCTGCCCCCGCTACCCGACCCCAGATAAAGCGGAAGAAAATGGATGGATGGATGGATGGATTTTATAAATGTATGCTTAGAACTTCAAAATGATGCTTTACCTTATATTGGTCCTTCTTATGAAATCCCAGTAATATACCCTAAGTTTTATGATTGTAATGTGACAAAATGTGCAAAAGCAAGAGGACAAGTATTTTTACAAGTCTTATGTTTCTGTCGGGATGTTTTTCTCTTATGGAAAATATTGGTAAAATACTCACGCTGTTTCTATGGGTTTATCTCATTATTAGAGTCCAGCAGCTCCAACCTGGTACTTTGCAGCTCAGGAATAGGCGATTTACAGAAGAGGAATCTGAAGAGGGAGGACGAGGACACTGAGGAACCACAGCTGAGGAATAGGAGGAAGAATATGAGGAAAAGGACAAATGAAAAAAGGGATCCCCAAAGAGGTCAGAGTTTAAGTTGCAATAAAATTGTAATATTAAGCATTCATGAGAGAGACTTAAGGTGTGGTAATAATGAGATCTAAGGTAACATTAGTGAACAGAGTTTATTCTGGTGCTTTATGATTTTAAAGATGTGTTCATATGTTCAGGTGAATTCCTGGAAAAATATACTGAGCTGGATCTACTGGGACTTTGACTTTGAAATGCGCCTGATGCTCAAAAAGTGTTTGGCGTGAACTCACCATAATACTCACAATACTGATAACTCCACATCAAGCAACTAAAGAAAATCTGATCCCATTAAGGATATTCCCATTGCTGAGCAATGCTTTATTTCTATTGTATAGGTGGCTATTGGATTCCAGATGCATTGTGGGTTTCTCCTGTTTGCCTTGATGTTTCAGGATGAGAATGGTCAGGAGATGGCGTTAGAGGTGGCCATCATGTTGAAGATTAAGAATATAACTACCAGTTCATCAGGGCAGTTAGCCACGGTGTCCCTGCTGGACTGGTATGAGCTGGAGGAAGAGCTGCTCCTCGTGATGGAGAGGCCCATGCCTTCAGAGGACCTCAATGTCTTCCTTGATGAGCATGAAGGTTGTTTAAATGAGGAGGAGGCCAAGGTAAGCTGCTGGATGGAAATTCGAGTGGGTTCAGTTACTTCAGTTGCTTTTGTGGATTTTGTTTCATAGTGAATATGATAAAATCAGAGGCATGAAATACATATTATATTCCCTCCATAAAACAATTTTATAAAACTTGTTTTAATCCATCACATAACGTCTCCACAAATATTGAAGTGTGTGGGTGTAATGTGACAATGTGAAAAAAATCCATATGAAAATAAAAATTTTTACAAGTCACTGTATTTCTCACTGAAGTCCAACATCAATCTGTGCAGAATTATGAGCTTCAAATCATTTTTGTCTTTTAGATCATATTAAAACAGCTGGTGGAAGCAACAATTCAACTTCAGGACGCAAACATTTTCCAGAGATATTAAAGTGGAAAATGTCCTTATTGAGAGGAGCTCAGAAGGCCTGCGAGCCTATCTCATAGACTTTGGTCTAAGCTGCTTTGACCATGGACGTAAATTTACCATCTTCCAAGGTTCAATATCCTGCTTCTTTCTGTCAGTTCTGAGAAAACAAAGATTCTTTTTACTGTTCTTCCTCTTCTTTCTGACTTTTAGTTCTCACACATTTTCTAGGGACCCGTGCTCTGGAATCACCAGAATATCGCACACAAAAGAAATATTCTGTTGGACCCACAACAGTGTGGCAGCTGGGAGTGATCCTGTTCGAAATTCTCCATGATAGGAATTTTGAAACCAACAGCTTTCTCAAAAAGAAGCTGAAAATCAGCAGGAAGCTTTCCAAAAGTGAGACAAACATTGTATTGTATCTTCTCACAGCATATATACAAATCTGTCCTCTGTTCGCAGCTCTAACTGTTGTGGCACTTTGACCTCTGACCCTCCAGACTGCCAGGATATTCTGACTAGGTGCCTCAAGAAACACCCGGAGGATCGTCCCACGCTGGAAGAGCTACTGAGACACTCATGGTTTTCTTAAACCAGTCGATCTACGTTCCCTACGATCTATGGTCATGAGCTTTGGGTCATGACCGAAAGAACGAGGTTGCGGATACAAATGGCCGAAATGGGTTTCCTCCGTAGGGTGTCTGGGCTCTCCCTTAGAGTTAGGGTGAGAAGCTTGGTCATCCAGGAGGGACTCAGAGTAGAGCTGCTGCTCCTTCACTTTGTGAGGAGCCAGCTGAGGTGGCTTGGATATGTGGTTAGGATGCCTCCTGTATGCGTCCCTGGTGAGGTGTTCCGGGCACGTCCACATGTGCACAGGGAGGAGGCCATGGGGAAGACCCAGGACATGTTGGAGGGACTATGTTTCTCAGCTCTGTCAGGTGGTGTGGTTGATGGTGGTGAGGAGAGATGCAGGGACCCAGATGAAGATGACATGAACCCTCATGGGTTCCATAGAAATGGCCTACATTTATGTTGTTGATAGTTTTTAACCATAAACATGCAGATTTCAACACACAGTTGGGACACAACTACAGGAACTATCACATAGTTACATTCACACAAAGATACAGAGCAGCTGAGAAAATGAGGAACAAAGTATCCTTGTATTTGTAGTTTATATATGTATTTGTGCAATGTATATTGATTTTGCTTGTCATTAGTCACATTTTCATGCTTCACCAGATCCTGTCTCACTTCCTCTCCTGCCCCTTGTCTTCATTTTCTTGTCTTTCATCAAATCCAGACATTAGACAGGCACCAGACACAACAAACCTCATATGTTTTTTGTAATGTTCTGTCACTTAGTCTTTTAGGTGTTCTGTTGACTATGTTTTCCTCCACATCTAGATTATCTTGGAAGACATCTATGTGCTGTTTTTGTAACTCCACTCAGACAACAATATCGGCCCACTAACATGTTCTTTGTCATTTTAGGTCTGTTCTTCCATCAGAGCCAGAGCTCCAGTGAATGTTTTGTTTGTCTTGTCCACTTTCCTGTCCTCTCCAACCCCAGCCGGTCGAGGCAGATGGCCGCCCGTCCTGAGCCTGGTTCTGTCAGAGGTCTCTTCCTTTGAAAGGGGAATGTTTCCTCTCCACTGTCGCCCCATGCTTGCTCAGGATGGGGGACTGCATTGATATAAAGCTCTGATGCAGTCTGCTGGTTTCCTCCCCTTCGCAGAATCGCCACCTTAACGTGGTGGAGGGGTTTGAGTACCCCTCTGGTCTTGAAGTCTTGGCTGTCTGTGAGTTTCACCTCAGGTGGGGTCTCACATGGCATAAAGGCTTCAGGGCGGGGTCAGACCAAGAGCGATTCCTAGACTTTGTTGCAGAAAGACCATAAATAATGACAGGTATCATCTGCAGTACGCACCTTCCTGGAGAGAAAGAGCATCTAGCAAGCAGCTGCTGGTCGACTTCAGCTGCATAATCTCAGAGCATCACTGACTCCGCTTAACATGCAACACCTGTAGAAAAGGACAGTGAGGTCAGATACCATGTGAGTGGAATCATTCTGTATTTAGGAACACAAATACAAATGGTTATATCTCTCTTTGTTTAAAATCAAATATACTTTGGATTTTAAAGCAAGTTTTAACTTAGCTCAGATATTTTTTTCTGCTCTCTGAAAACAGCGTTTATATTTTAAAATTCCTACTTGTTTGCACAAATGTTCAAATGTTTTCCAAACCTTCACATCATTACCCCTGAAAAAAATCATTGCCACCCTCTTGCCACCCCATAGATATTTTTCTAGATCCGCCTGTGTGCAGTCCCCATCATCACTTTCATTCTTTGTAACCAACATTTTGGAATGTTCTTCGTGATGTCACACTGGTTGGTGTCAGAACCCAACATTCTATTTGAGCTCAGTTCACCAGAAATCTCTGACAGAGTGAGACATAACTATAACAGTTAAACCTGCTGTCTCTTCTAGTGAATAACACTGAAAACTCCTACACCAAAATGGATAAAGAATCTGAACAGGAGCGTAAAAGGCCAGTGTTCAGGAGAACAAAAGGTAAAGAGTTTGTGTTTCACTCTTAATAAGACAAGGTTTATGTTTCAGTTTTTGGAAAGTTACACCGTAAAACATTTGAAGGTGGTTTAACTTGAAAATGAAAGTCAAGAAAAGGGTTAGGGTTTCGTTTTAATTCAGAAATTAAAGTTCATGCAGTTGATTAAACAAGATACACTTTGTTTAAACTTTTTTTAAGTTCATTAATCTTGAATTGAGTTTTAACTTAATGCTGCAATTTAAACCAATTATTTCACAATACACAAGAAAAAAACTGCCCTCACCTAGTAAAAGAGTTCACATTTCTCTATTATCATTCACAAGTTAAAATAACTATTTTACTTAAGAATAATTTAAATTCTTGTTTCAAATTACATGAACAAAATTTCTGAACTGATAAACATCACAATAAATTCTGCTCAAAACCATTCAGTGGAAACAAGACGTTGTCCTCAACCTTTTCAGACTATCAGTTGCATTAAAATAAACATTTGCCTTCATAACACAACATACTTCCATCTCTCTCACGGTGCAACACAAGATACAAAAACATGCCGCTAAGCACTCTGGGAAATAGTTCCTGTTTTGTTTTCTTTCAGGTCTTTTTAAGTACTAACCTAAAAACTAGTTTATTCTTGGAGGTTCGACAAAATTCATAAAAAGTTAACACAAACTCACATATTCAGATTTAAAATCAAATGCTAAATTTATTTGACTTACAGAGTAGAAGGTAGTAGACACAACTAAATGCTGCTCAAATGTTTTAGAGTGTAGTGAATGTAACAATTTAGGTCATTTTACACACATAACAGTCTTATAAACCTCTTAATATATAGTTAAGATATTTAGAGTTTTTGTCACTCAGAATTTCTGTTTTATTATTGGTTAGGAACATTGAAATCTCTGTTGGCTTCTCGGAGAAGCATGAATTTGGATGAAAAAGACTTAAATGTTCATCAGTTTGTTAATAAAGTCCCTGATCAGATATCAGTATGTGAGGTAATTCAAAAATACTAAACATGAACTCTAAACAATCATTAATTTTCCACAATATTACTCACAATAGACAGAAGCGGCAGTATGATGCTACAACGCACAGAGTCTGCTGAGGACTGTGAGATCCACAGAAAAAGGATCAGGTCCTCTGAGATTGCCGGAACCTCAAGAAGCTGCCAGGACCAGATCAGAACCAGGAGGTTACTGAAGAGGAAGATGATGGAAGGAAAAGAAGAAGGTTCAACACCGGCCAAGTGTAGTAAGGAAAACCCCCAGGAGCAGGTTCCAACCAGAGAGTCTTCCTCCTCAGTTGACATCCTCGTAGGTTGGCCGATTTGATGAGACTAATGTTAATGTGCTTATGGTGACAGACCAAACATGTAAAAAATAATCACTATTAATTCCCAACATCTCTTACTTTAGAGATCAGCAGCAGCAGCATGAAGCCACAGAGTGCAGAGCCTATTAAAGGCAGCACACCAAAGAGAAGGAAAAGGGCTAAGAAAGAGACCTGCAGAAAATGGACCAGGGTTTCTAAGATGTTCGGACCATCCAAAAACCACCAGAACCAGACGAGGATTGTGAGGAGACTGAAGAGGAAAATAACAGAAGAAGGAGAGGGATCTCCAACTCCTGCTGAGAGGAAGAATAACGAACTCCTGCAGCAGGTCGCAATCAAAGAGTCCCCATCCTCAGTGGACATCAGCACAGGTTGGGTACTTTCGTGAAACCAGTGTTTATTTTCTCTTTTGTATGTTGACAGACCAAAATGATAGATCAATGCAGACATGGTGTCAACCTGTAAAGTTGATCAAAGGAAAAGGTGTCCTAAGTAACAAAAATGAACCAGTTGCCTTTAGAAATCCCACTGTTGTGTGTAATTTAATCTCAGCATATATCCAGATGTTTTATAAAGACTTCAGAAGTCTGTTAGAGAAAGCCAGCAGAAACCCAACTTAAAGTTTCCCTAAATCAAAATCAAACTTATGATTTTAGGCTAAATGCAAGAGTACATGGGCAGGGTTTATTACAGGAATCCCAGAGTTGAATTTCAAAATCGAGCCAATTTCGCGTCAATTTCCTCAATTTTGGGAGATCGGTGATCGGTCGATATTTACATAAAGCCGATCTTATCCTCTGAGCTTTTCTACATCAGCAAAAATCTAAAAATCAGCCAGTTTCCTTTTCTGCTCTGTAGTGAGAGGTTTGACTGAAACCGGCCTACCATGTCATGCCTGCAAGCTTGTAGTTATCAATAGTGACCCAACTGTTACCAACTCAAGAGACTTTCTTCCTATATTTAGCGACATTTCAATAAAAAAAAAAATGGCACTGGCTAAAATTGAAATCGGCAGGTCAAACTTTTTATAGATTGATAATCTATGATCTGCGAGAAAGCTGCAATCAGTTCACTGACCCATGTAAGAAAGTCATCTTACATGGCTCAGTGCACCGATGTAAACAGTGTTCATGTAAAACTTTATCCCACTTACTCGAAGGTCTAACTGTGAGTTTATTTTGACCAAAACCTCACATTAAAAACAGAAAGCATTATTTTTATCCTAAATCCATAAGACTTAGGATATTTGTTTTTCAAAGAATACCAGTAAAATGCAATGACATTCCAAGTTTAAAAGCCAATGTTTTATTCTCAATAGAATATTAGTTTGCTACTAATTGTCAACACTAGGAGAACTTGATAACAAGGTTCAAGGGTATCATATTTCACAGGTCATTGACAAGTTTAAATAAACAAATGTCCATGTGGAGTGAAATTCAGGGCTTCGGGGACAACACACCAACTCTGTCAGATCATCGTTACAATTGGAGCAGCAGTTTAAATTACCTAATCAACCACCACGTGTGTTCAGATGATCATTTTATAATCCCAAAATAAGCATCAAGCCTGAAAACACAAAACTGTTAAGGACTGAATGTGTTGCCCTTTGTGTGGGAAACGTTTGGGGGTTTTATGGTATTGAATCCTCATACATATAGTGGAGCTGTATGTTGGTTACTATGGCAACGGGTCCGTGTAGTTAACAGACAGAAGGGCGGTGCAGGGGTGGGGATGTGGGGTAAGAGCGGCTGTATGTTCTTTGACGATTTTTCTGAGTTATTTCCCCTTTGTTGTGGTACACTGCTCTAAATTAAGAAGGTTTCATTTAACGGAACCGTTGTACAGCGGCAGCACGGCTATGGATGACAAGGAAAAGAAGATCTTTTTGCCTTCTTGAAATTTCCGGATGTAAACAATAACATGAAACGTGTCTAAACGGTATCAGCTAATAATGAATGCAAGGGTGTAAGTTTGTGTTGCAAGTTGGTGGGGACGAGGAGGAGCGAGGGTGAAAATAACCTTTTAGCAGGTATTAAACATACACAAAATATGTAACAGCACCCACTGTAGTGGCGCAGGGGCAAAGTACAACCCACATATGGAGGCCTTAGTCCTTGTGGCGGCAGTCGCAGGCTCGAGTCCCGGCTTGGCAACATTTACTGTATGACTTCCCCCTCTCTCTTTACTCTATTTCCTGTCAAGCTACTTTTAAATAAAGGAAACAAGAGCCAAAAAAAAAAACATACACAAAATATAAATGTTAAAACATCTAATTGGGGCCTTCCATTAGCATTACATAGGAAAGAGCAGTGACATTAACATTAGCACAAACATTAGCATTTCACTGTCCTTGGCTCTTAGCTAATTAGGATTAGCCCAAAATAACCTATTAGTTAATTTTCTTACTTATTTACCATGTTTAGTATACTGAATGGAATAAGTCAATGACAGACAACATGCTAGTGATGCCCCACATGCTACTGATAGCCTTCATACTAACATTAGCATTTTGGCTAATTTTAGCTTATGCATTCATTTTAACATAATGAATGGTACAAGTACAGCTTAGTCAACATGCTTCTGCCTCTCCACAGGTTATTGACTACAACTTAGCTAAGTTTAGCATTGATGCTAATTTTTAGCATCAGAACGTTGGGTTCCAACTGACGGGCACACTTTGGCAGGCCCCGGTTAAATTTCTTCAGGAATTTTCTAGTTTAACTTACTTTAATTGCTGTGGTGTTCAGAGCAGCTCAGCTTTGAGCACTGACTTTAGAGTCAGCAAGGTCCTGTTGCCTGTCTGCAGCTCCCGTCACTTCGCTGGTAAAACTTTAGCTCGTAGCTGAGCTTGAGTTTGCAGTTGCATCGGTTCGTTTAACACCAATTAACGAAACGGGGATCTGCTCCACGGTGGAGCCTCAACCCACGCAGGAATGCGCTGCTGATGAATGGTGGATGTTCCGGTCGGTCTGATTGGTTCACTGTCATGTCATTCCAGGTCAAATTTAGATTTTTTTTTCCTGCATACTTTACAAATGCCTTCCAGTCATTCCTAGTCTTTGAATCTCGGATCATCGAGCCAAAGTTGTGAAAACTTATATTTTCCCATGGCGAAGCGCAAAATAACTAGCTAGTTTCAACACCTTAGGCCAGTGGTCCCCAAACTACGGCCCGCGGGCCAGATCCGGCCCGCCTCCACATTTGGTCCGGCCCCCTGAACGATACCAGAGAGTATTCAGATTTTTTTCATATATTTATTGTATTTTCCGGTTTATATGTGGATTTTTCTTCAACCACCAGGGGGCTCTTTAGCAGGAAGTGTGTCCTGTAAACTGTGGGTGTTTTGTTTTGCATGGTGCATTGCTGCCATCAGTAAGGTTGTTTGCTAGCGGTAGAGCAAACAACCTTGTCTGTTATGAACGCTGCATTCCAGGTTGAATTCTTCGAAGCAATGCCTGTAAGTAGCAACTTATACTTCAAAACCGTCAGCGATTTCCGGCTCCCCACCAGAGAAGGGAAAATTTATGTGGCCCTCACAGGAAAAAGTTTGGGGACCACTGCCTTAGGTGGTTCCAACACTACGCATGCACGCAGCAGCTTGGATGGATGGATGGATTTTATAAATGTATGCTTAGAACTTAAAAATGATGCTTTACCTTATATTGGTCCTTCTTATGAAATCCCAGTAATATACCCTAAGTTTTGTGGTTGTAATGTGACAAAATGTGCAAAAGCAAGAGGACAAGTATTTTTACAAGTCTTATGTTTCTGTCGGGATGTTTTTCTCTTATGGAAAATATTGGTGAAATACTCACGCTGTTTCTATGGGTTTTTCTCATTATTAGAGTCCAGCAGCTCCAACCTGGTACTTTGCAGCTCAGGAATAGGCGATTTACAGAAGAGGAATCTGAAGAGGGAGGACGAGGACACTGAGGAACCACAGCTGAGGAATAGGAGGAAGAATATGAGGAAAAGGACAAATGAAAAAAGGGATCCCCAAAGAGGTCAGAGTTTAAGTTGCAATAAAATTGTAATATTAAGCATTCATGAGAGAGACTTAAGGTGTGGTAATAATGAGATCTAAGGTAACATTAGTGAACATAGTTTATTCTGGTGCTTTATGAAATTTAAAGATGTGTTCATATGTTTAGGTGAATTCCTGGAAAAATATACTGAGCTGGATCTACTGGGAAAAGGAGGCTATGGATCTGTGTTTGCTGGATATCGAAAGGTGGATAAATTACCTGTAGGTGTATTTGGAATACTTAAAAAGAGGCTCTGTGAAGTTATCAGTAATAGTTCTTCTAACAGTAGAAGTCAGCAGGAGTCAGAGTTTGTAAAAAATAATTAATATCCTCATAGATATTCATATTTCAATATCTTGGAATCGAGGTAAAAGGCCACAAACGAACTTTGAAAATCTATGTGGAGCCACATTGGACGCTCTTAACGTGTCAAACGCTCGAAACACTCCAAACGGTTCCAATCACGTTGCGCTAGATGGTAGAAACGCAACGGCCCTCTACACGCCTACACATAGACTTTGAATGTAAACCAAATGCGCCTGATGCTCAAAAAGTGTTTGGCGTGAACTCACCATAATACTCACAATACTGATAACTCCAGATCAAGCAACTAAAGAAAATCTGAACCCTTTAAAGATATTCCCATTGCTGAGCAAGGCTTTATTTCTATTGTATAGGTGGCTATCAAACACATCCCAAATGAAAAGGTGGGCCGCAAACATAAGGTAAGTGAGCAAAAGCATCTAGGACTGACTTTAAGTCCTATTGGATTCCAGATGCATTGTGGGTTTCTCCTGTTTGCCTTGATGTTTCAGGATGAGAATGGTCAGGAGATGGCGTTGGAGGTGGCCATCATGTTGAAGATTAAGAATATAACTACCAGTTCATCAGGGCAGTTAGCCACGGTGTCCCTGCTGGACTGGTATGAGCTGGAGGAAGAGCTGCTCCTCGTGATGGAGAGGCCCATGCCTTCAGAGGACCTCAATGTCTTCCTTGATGAGCATGAAGGTTGTCTAAATGAGGAGGAGGCCAAGGTAAGCTGCTGGATGGAAATTCGAGTGGGTTCAGTTACTTCAGTTGCTTTTGTGGATTTTGTTTCATAGTGAATATGATAAAATCAGAGGCATGAAATACATATTATATTCCCTCCATAAAACAATTTTATAAAACTTGTTTTAATCCATCACATAACGTCTCCACAAATATTGAAGTGTGCGGGTGTAATGTGACAATGTGAAAAAAATCCATATGAAAATAAAAATCTTTACAAGTCACTGTATTTTTCACTGAAGTCCAACATCAATCTGTGCAGAATTATGAGCTTCAAATCATGTTTGTCTTTTAGATCATATTAAAACAGCTGGTGGAAGCAACAATTCAACTTCAGGACGCAAACATTTTCCACAGAGATATTAAAGTGGAAAATGTCCTTATTGAGAGGAGCTCAGAAGGCCTACGAGCCTATCTCATAGACTTTGGTCTAAGCTGCTTTGACCATGGACGTAAATTTACCATCTTCCAAGGTTCAATATCCTGCTTCTTTCTGTCAGTTCTGAGAAAACAAAGATTCTTTTTACTGTTCTTCCTCTTCTTTCTGACTTTTAATTCTCACACATTTTCTAGGGACCCGTGCTCTGGAATCACCAGAATATCGCACACAAAAGAAATATTCTGCTGGACCCACAACAGTGTGGCAGCTTGGGGTGATCCTGTTCGAAATTCTCCACGATAGGAATTTTGAAACCAACAGCTTTCTCAAAAAGAAGCTGAAAATCAGCAGGAAGCTTTCCAAAAGTGAGACAAACATTGTATTGTATCTTCTCACAGCATATATACAAACCTGTCCTCTGTTCGCAGCTCTAACTATTGTGGCACTTTGACCTCTGACCCTCCAGACTGCCAGGATATTCTGACTAGGTGCCTCAAGAAACACCCGGAGGATCGTCCCACGCTGGAAGAGCTACTGAGACACTCATGGTTTTCTTAAACCAGTCGATCTACGTTCCCTACGATCTATGGTCATGAGCTTTGGGTCATGACCGAAAGAACGAGGTCGCGGATACAAACGGCCGAAATGGGTTTCCTCCGTAGGGTGTCTGGGCTCTCCCTTAGAGTTAGTGTGAGAAGCTTGGTCATCCAGGAGGGACTCAGAGTAGAGCTGCTGCTCCTTCACTTTGTGAGGAGCCAGCTGAGGTGGCTTGGATATGTGGTTAGGATGCCTCCTGTATGCGTCCCTGGTGAGGTGTTCCGGGCACGTCCACATGTGCACAGGGAGGAGGCCATGGGGAAGACCCAGGACATGTTGAAATGAAATGAAATAAAATGAAATTTTATTCGAACATGATACAAATATAAAAATAAAATAGTGCACAGTAACAAGAAGTGCATAAGAAAGAAGAGAAAATACAGATTTTTTTGTTTCAGTTAACATATCATGCTCAAAATGGGGTAGGAAGAAGTGAGAACTTATAAACTCCTACCCCCTAAACACTTGAAACTTTAGAGTCCTACTGTCATTAAAAAAATCACAATCAAAGTGGCAGTCAGAAGTAACAGTTACTAATATTTACCTATACATTTTCCCATTTTATGCTGGTTTGTCTTTCTAAACCCTTACACCAAGTTATCTGCAATACACACCTTATTGCTTTCTGTCACCCATATGTGTATCTATTGAAAATTACCTCTTTGTACTTTCTTTTGAATTGTGTTAAACTATTGCTTTGTTTTAAATCTTCATGTAACTTGTTCCATAACTTTACACCTTTAATTGAAATACAGAAGCTTTTTCTTGGTGTTCTAAAATTGCGGATCTTGAAGTTTGAGTGACCCCTTAAGTTATACCCCCCTTCTCTTTCAGAAAACGTGCTCTGTATGTGCTCAGGTAACAACTTTTTAGATACTTTGAACATAAACTGAGCCATTTTAAATTCTACAAGCTCGTCAAATTTGAGAATTCTGGATTTTATGAAGAGTGGGTTTGTATGCTCATAATAACCGACATTATGGATGATTCTAATGGCTCGTTTCTGTAGGACGGTTACCGGATGTAAAGAGCTCTTGTAATTAACTCCCCACACTTCACAGCAATATGATAGATATGGTAAAATCAGAGAGTTATATAGAATATGAAGTGATTTAGCATTCAATACATGTCTAGCTCTAGCCAATATGGATATACTTCTACTGAGTTTACTCTGTAAATGTTTAATATGAGGTTTCCAACTGATTTTGTCATCTATTATTAGACCGAGGAACTTATTAGCAAAAACCCTTTGTAGAGTTACGTCCTCTATTTGAACTTGGATTTCAGTATTTTTATAACAGTTCCCAAAGACCATGATTTTCGTCTTGTCCAAATTTAGGGATAATTTGTTATGGTCAAACCATATCTTTAACTTACTAATCTCTGAAGTGACTGTTGAGAGAAGATGCTCTAAATTGTCGCCAGAGGCTAGAATATTTGTGTCATCAGCGAATAAGATAAATTTTAATACATTGGACACTTTACTGATATCATTTATATAAAGATTAAATAAAATTGGTCCCAATACTGATCCTTGTGGTACTCCACAGACAGTCTCCTGCCAATCAGATTCCACATCTCCCAATTTCACAAATTGTTTCCGGCTCTTTAAATAACTCCTCATCCAGTCAGAAACTACTCCCCTAATTCCATAGCGTTCTAATTTTTTAAGTAAGATTTCATGATTTATTGTATCAAAAGCTTTCTTTAGATCTATAAATATCCCTACTGCCAGTTTCTTACTATCTGTTGCGTTGGTTATTTCTTCTATTAAGTCAGTTACAGCCAGCGATGTTGACCGGTTTGCTCTGAATCCATATTGACTGCTAATAAGTAGCGAATGTTTTTCTATGAATTGTTCCAGTCTTTTCTTAAAGAGTTTTTCCAGGATTTTAGAAAATTGTGGGAGAAGAGAGACAGGCCTGTAGTTAGTGAAGAGGTGTTTGTTGCCAGTTTTATACATTGGTTTGACCTTAGCTATTTTCATTTTGTTGGGAAATAATCCTGTTTGAAATGATAAATTGCAAATATAAGTTAGTGGTTTAGAGATTCCTTTAATTACTATTTTAATAGTTTTCATGTCCAGATCATCACAGTCAGTGGAAGTCTTATTTTTACAGTTATTCACAATGTTTATGATTTCTTCTTCTAGTACAGGGTTGAGATATAAGGAGCTGGGATTATTCTCAATTAGATATTGCTGAGTTGCAGTTTTTGTAGTCGGTATTTTTTCTGCTAATTGAGGTCCTATATTAACAAAAAATCTATTGAAATTATTGACGACACTTTTCAAATCAGTAATATTCTGTTCATTATCTATAAAATAGTCTGGATAGTTGTTATTGTTAGATTTTCTAATAACTCTATTTAAAATATTCCATGTTTCCTTAATGTTGTTTTTATTCCTATCCAGTAATTTATGATAATAGTCCTTTTTACATGTTTTTATAATATTAGTTAACTTATTTTTATATTTCTTATATTTGTTTTCTGATTCAGACGTTCTATGTTTTAGAAATTCTCTATAAAGTTTGTTTTTCTTTTTACATGCCTTTTGTATTCCTTTTGTGATCCACTGTTCATTTTTTTGATTGCTTTTCCTGTTATATTGTTTGATTGGGCAGTGCTTGTTATATAATATTTTAAATGTTTTTAAAAATTCTTCATATGCTAAATTCACATCATTCATTTTATATATTAATCTCCAATCGTAGGCCAACAACTCAGCTTGTAGAGCTTTTAGTGTCTCTTCAGACGTAACCCGTCTGTAATGCGTCTCTATTTTTTGATCGTCTGTTTTGCACTTACAGTCGTAGACTATGAACACTGGTAAGTGATCAGTTATGTCATTCATTAATATTCCAATAGTTAAATTATTTTCCAGCACATTTGTAAAAATATTATCAATTAAGGTAGCGCAGTGCGATGTAATGCGACTGGGCCTGGTGATTTTAGGATACAGGCTTAAACTGAACATGGTGTTAATAAATTCTTCAGTCATTCTATGTTTATTTGGATTGAGAAGGTCAATATTGAAATCCCCACAGAAAAATGTTATTTTTTGATTAATTGTTATAAATTTTTCTTCTATCCAGTTGTTGAGTACTTCAATGTTTGATCCAGGGGCTCTATAAATGCAACTCACTAAGACATTTTTCCTTTTTTCCACGAGTATTTCTATAGTCACACATTCAAACATGTTGTCCATCACAGTTGACATTGTTTCGATCAACTTATAATTAATCTTCTTGTCAACATATAAAGCTACTCCCCCTCCATTTTTGTTTTCTCTGTTCTTACAAACCATTTCATAACCATTTATTTCAAAATCTATGCCCTTATCACTATTGAGCCAAGTTTCTGATAAGGCAATAACATTGAAGGTCTGTGAAAGTTGTTGGAGGTATTGTTTGATGCTGTCAAAATTTGCATAAAGGCTTCTGCTATTAAAGTGAATTATTGACAGCTTTTGTTCTGTTTTAATGCTGTTGTTGAACTGATCATCGCTGTAATAGTGACAATTATCATTGCTGACATTATAGAAGTTGTTATCAGGATCAATGTCAGTTTCAATATCTTGCTGATGATAGTTTCTGTGTTGGAATACTGGTAGCTCTATATCCTCATAGGCCATGATCTGTTTCATGTTTCTCTTTCAGAAGTGAACGTCAGCTATGTCTGGCTGTCTGTCATACATTGTTGGATAATTTAGGGGTACTAGTACGTGGATGGGTGATCAACTTATCATAACGTAGGTAAGCGATGTCCCCTCTTTTACGCGCTGCTTTTAAGTCCGGCATTAGTTCCGCCCTCCTTTTCCTTACTGCATCCGTGAAGTCTTCGTTAATGAAAATCTTAGATCCCTTAAGTGCCTTGGTGCTCTGCAGAATAGTTGATCTGTCCTTGTATCGTAAAAATTTGACAACAATGGGCCTGGGTCTGTCTCCTCTATGTTTACCGGTGCGGTGAGCTCTCTCAATATCAACCTTATGTTGAAAGTTTAGCTTTTCATTTAAAATAGTTTTCACTTTCTCCTCAGTCTCAGCCCAAGTCTCATTTGGTGATTCAGTAATTCCATCAAAAACCAGATTGTTTCTCCTTGATTGCCCCTCAAGGTACTCCATTTTATCAGTGATAGTCATCATACCCTCACATACTTTAAATATGTCTGACTGCACCGTGTCACTTCGGTTCATGTTGGAGGGACTATGTTTCTCAGCTCTGTCAGGTGGTGTGGTTGATGGTGGTGAGGAGAGATGCAGGGACCCAGATGAAGATGACATGAACCCTCATGGGTTCCATAGAAATGGCCTACATTTATGTTGTTGATAGTTTTTAACCATAAACATGCAGATTTCAACACACAGTTGGGACACAACTACAGGAACTATCACATAGTTACATTCACACAAAGATACAGAGCAGCTGAGAAAATGAGGAACAAAGTATCCTTGTATTTGTAGTTTATATATGTATTTGTGCAATGTATATTGATTTTGCTGGTCATTAGTCACATTTTCATGCTTCACCAGATCCTGTCTCACTTCCTCTCCTGCCCCTTGTCTTCATTTTCTTGTCTTTCATCAAATCCAGACATTAGACAGGCACCAGACACAACAAACCTCATATGTTTTTTGTAATGTTCTGTCACTTAGTCTTTTAGGTGTTCTGTTGACTATGTTTTCCTCCACATCTAGATTATCTTGGAAGACATCTATGTGCTGTTTTTGTAACTCCACTCAGACAACAATATCGGCCCACTAACATGTTCTTTGTCATTTTAGGTCTGTTCTTCCATCAGAGCCAGAGCTCCAGTGAATGTTTTGTTTGTCTTGTCCACTTTCCTGTCCTCTCCAACCCCAGCCGGTCGAGGCAGATGGCCGCCCGTCCTGAGCCTGGTTCTGTCAGAGGTCTCTTCCTTTGAAAGGGGAATGTTTCCTCTCCACTGTCGCCCCATGCTTGCTCAGGATGGGGGACTGCATTGATATAAAGCTCTGATGCAGTCTGCTGGTTTCCTCCCCTTCGCAGAATCGCCACCTTAACGTGGTGGAGGGGTTTGAGTACCCCTGTGGTCTTGAAGTCTTGGCTGTCTGTGAGTTTCACCTCAGGTGGGGTCTCACATGGCATAAAGGCTTCAGGGCGGGGTCAGACCAAGAGCGATTCCTAGACTTTGTTGCAGAAAGACCATAAATAATGACAGGTATCATCTGCAGTACGCACCTTCCTGGAGAGAAAGAGCATCTAGCAAGCAGCTGCTGGTCGACTTCAGCTGCATAATCTCAGAGCATCACTGACTCCGCTTAACATGCAACACCTGTAGAAAAGGACAGTGAGGTCAGATACCATGTGAGTGGAATCATTCTGTATTTAGGAACACAAATACAAATGGTTATATCTCTCTTTGTTTAAAATCAAATATACTTTGGATTTTAAAGCAAGTTTTAACTTAGCTCAGATATTTTTTTCTGCTCTCTGAAAACAGCGTTTATATTTTAAAATTCCTACTTGTTTGCACAAATGTTCAAATGTTTTCCAAACCTTCACATCATTACCCCTGAAAAAAATCATTGCCACCCTCTTGCCACCCCATAGATATTTTTCTAGATCCGCCTGTGTGCAGTCCCCATCATCACTTTCATTCTTTGTAACCAACATTTTGGAATGTTCTTCGTGATGTCACACTGGTTGGTGTCAGAACCCAACATTCTATTTGAGCTCAGTTCACCAGAAATCTCTGACAGAGTGAGACATAACTATAACAGTTAAACCTGCTGTCTCTTCTAGTGAATAACACTGAAAACTCCTACACCAAAATGGATAAAGAATCTGAACAGGAGCGTAAAAGGCCAGTGTTCAGGAGAACAAAAGGTAAAGAGTTTGTGTTTCACTCTTAATAAGACAAGGTTTATGTTTCAGTTTTTGGAAAGTTACACCGTAAAACATTTGAAGGTGGTTTAACTTGAAAATGAAAGTCAAGAAAAGGGTTAGGGTTTTGTTTTAATTCAGAAATTAAAGTTCATGCAGTTGATTAAACAAGATACACTTTGTTTAAACTTTTTTTAAGTTCATTAATCTTGAATTGAGTTTTAACTTAATGCTGCAATTTAAACCAATTATTTCACAATACACAAGAAGAAAACTGCCCTCACCTAGTAAAAGAGTTCACATTTCTCTATTATCATTCACAAGTTAAAATAACTATTTTACTTAAGAATAATTTAAATTCTTGTTTCAAATTACATGAACAAACTTTCTGAACTGATAAACATCACAATAAATTCTGCTCAAAACCATTCAGTGGAAACAAGACGTTGTCCTCAACCTTTTCAGACTATCAGTTGCATTAAAATAAACATTTGCCTTCATAACACAACATACTTCCATCTCTCTCACGGTGCAACACAAGATACAAAAACATGCCGCTAAGCACTCTGGGAAATAGTTCCTGTTTTGTTTTCTTTCAGGTCTTTTTAAGTACTAACCTAAAAACTAGTTTATTCTTGGAGGTTCGACAAAATTCATAAAAAGTTAACACAAACTCACATATTCAGATTTAAAATCAAATGCTAAATTTATTTGACTTAAAGAGTAGAAGTTAGTAGACACAACTAAATGCTGCTCAAATGTTTTAGAGTGTAGTGAATGTAACAATTTAGGTCATTTTACACACATAACAGTCTTATAAACCTCTTAATATATAGTTAAGATATTTAGAGTTTTTGTCACTCAGAATTTCTGTTTTATTATTGGTTAGGAACATTGAAATCTCTGTTGGCTTCTCGGAGAAGCATGAATTTGGATGAAAAAGACTTAAATGTTCATCAGTTTGTTAATAAAGTCCCTGATCAGATATCAGTATGTGAGGTAATTCAAAAATACTAAACATGAACTCTAAACAATCATTAATTTTCCACAATATTACTCACAATAGACAGAAGCGGCAGTATGATGCTACAACGCACAGAGTCTGCTGAGGACTGTGAGATCCAAAGAAAAAGGATCAGGTCCTCTGAGATTGCCGGAACCTCAAGAAGCTGCCAGGACCAGATCAGAACCAGGAGGTTACTGAAGAGGAAGATGATGGAAGGAAAAGAAGAAGGTTCAACACCGGCCAAGTGTAGTAAGGAAAACCCCCAGGAGCAGGTTCCAACCAGAGAGTCTTCCTCCTCAGTTGACATCCTCGTAGGTTGGCCGATTTGATGAGACTAAAGTTAATTTGCTTATGGTGACAGACCAAACATGTAAAAAATAATCACTATTAATTCCCAACATCTCTTACTTTAGAGATCAGCAGCAGCAGCATGAAGCCACAGAGTGCAGAGCCTATTAAAGGCAGCACACCAAAGAGAAGGAAAAGGGCTAAGAAAGAGACCCGCAGAAAATGGACCAGGGTTTCTAAGATGTTCGGACCATCCAAAAACCACCAGAACCAGACGAGGATTGTGAGGAGACTGAAGAGGAAAATAACAGAAGAAGGAGAGGGATCTCCAACTCCTGCTGAGAGGAAGAATAACGAACTCCTGCAGCAGGTCGCAATCAAAGAAACCTCATAACACAAGAAGGTTATCGAGCTTTCTGGGAAAACGCCAAACACGGTGAGCAACAACAAACTTCTAACAGCAGCCATGAAGGAACAACAGGATGACTTTCAGCATCAGACAGGATTTCATGGAGTCATCATCTTTCTCCTACCCAAGGTTGGGAGTTGCTGTGGTTACAGATCCAAGAGGGAAAACTCAGACAACAGTCTCCCCAGAACAACATTTGACTTGCTCCAGAGGGTTTCCATGGCACCCACAGGTGGGTGGCGCCCTGCAGCGAGCATCTGCTGACTCCTGATTGATCCAGAGGAAAGAGCTTTCAGTCCAACTGGACTTCTACTGGAATATTTCTACTGGAATATGCCACAGAGTGCAGAGCCTATTAAAGGCAGCACACCGAAGAGAAGGAACAGGGTTAAGAAAGAGATCCGCAGAAAATGGACCAGGGTTTCTAAGATGTTCGGACCATCCAAAAGCCACCAGAACCAGACGAGGATTGTGAGGAGACTGAAGAGGAAAATAACAGAAGAAGGAGAGGGATCTCCAACTCCTGCTGAGAGGAAGAATAACGAACTCCTGCAGCAGGTTGCAATCAAAGAGTCCCCATCCTCAGTGGACATCAGCACAGGATGGGTACTTTCGTGAAACCAGTGTTTATTTTCTCTTTTGTATGTTGACAGACCAAAATGATAGACCAATGCAGACATGGTGTCAACCTGTAAAGTTGATCAAAGGAAAAGGTGTCCTAAGTAACAAAAATGAACCAGTTGCCTTTAGAAATCCCACTGTTGTGTGTAATTTAATCTCAGCATATATCCAGATGTTTTATAAAGAATTCAGAAGTCTGTTAGAGAAAGCCAGCAGAAACCCAACTTAAAGTTTCCCTAAATCAAAATCAAACTTATGATTTTAGGCTAAATGCAAGAGTACATGGGCAGGGTTTATTACAGGAATCCCAGAGTTGAATTTACTACTTTTTGCTACCTTTTTAACTACCTCTGCAATATTTTTACTACCAACACAAAATCGAGCCAATTTTGCGTCAATTTCCGTTTGTGCAGTTTTGGTTTCTGAGATATTAAAAATAATTTTTTAGGTCATCCAGAGTTCACCATCCCGCCATATTGCTCCAAAACAAACCAAAGTGGGTCACTTCGTTAGTGCTCCGTTTAAATTTTTGTTTGTGCAGCTTTCGTTTGCGAGATATTAAAAGTTATAATTTTGGCCGATGACATCACCATCACCCCACCTTGCGCCAAACAAACCAAAGTGGGGTACTTCGTTAGTGCTTTGTTTGAGCAGTTAAAACTGTCGTTTGTGCAGCTTTCGTCTTTGAGGTATTAAAAGTTATAATTTTGCCGATGACGTCACCGTCACCCCATCTTGCTCCAAAACAAAATGAAGTGGGCTACTTCGTTTAAATTCTTCATATTTTCAGCTGTTGTACAATGTGTATCTTCTTTTGTTTTGAACTTCAATAAAGATTTAGAACAAGAAGAAAATTGTCTAATTTCAAGAAATGTTTTAAGATAGCAATGTTTTCTCTCGAATATAGCGGTCTCTCCAGAATAATTGACTCCTGCCAATAAAGGACATGCAGCCGTGACCCTAACGTAACGTGTACAACCTGTACAACTGTGCTTTGGTTTCGGAGGTGGTCTGAACAATTATATTCACATTGTTGGCTTACTTTGTGCTGATTATGCAGCAAACGGGTAAAAATATATTTTTTTAAATCCATAGCTAATATCCTAGTTGCTTGAGCAAAGTTTTTGCAGAGTAAACCGGAAGTGCGTCACTGGTTCAACAAAGTTCATCCAAGTAATGTACTTGGACAACAATACATTTCATTTACAAGCTTTAAGTTGTCCAATCAATTCAATCACCCTTGCTTTTCTTCATGTGGAGAATGGAAGATCAAAGATGTATTCAAAATATGTAAAGAGAGGTCCAAGTTGGGATGGATAAGACAAGTTACACAGCCAGTACAGTTTAAAAAGCTTGTCCACAGCACATGTGAGTCCATCGTCTAGGGGGATGGTGACTTTGTCATTTTTCGCAATGATGACATACTCCTTTGATGACCGTGGATTACCGATGCAGATGAGCTGGGGCTGATGGTTTGTTGATGAAGTACAGGAATCATTCCAAAGGGATGCTATTATTGTTCCAGTCTTAGAAACAAAACAAACAAAAAAAAAGAAATAAAACAAAACACATTTGTTGGTGAAATGATCAGGAATTCAATGTAATTTCTGTTTAAAATAACATTTATCAAAGGATAAACACTTACCGGCACACAATCTAGAAGGTGTGTTATTGTATCCTTGATGCTACATTGTCTTCCACCAACAGGGGGCAGAAGGTGTGTTAGTACCACGAGTATTCTGTAACAAGCCTCCTCTGAAAGTGAACAAAAACCAAAACATTAAAAATGTCTTCTTATTGCTGTGATACACAGTAAATGTACAAATCCACATTTACAAAAAACGAAATTACAAAGTGTCAACAAAAAAACAATACTTACTAGGTCATGTTTAATGAATGTACTAAATCTGGTAGCGTTTCAGTTGTATTTAATGTAAAAATTTCAGCCCGGCTGCATCAGTACACACGTACCTCATGCTAAACACTTTTTGTGGAATGTTACCATGGAAGTTATGATTAGTTAGGTTTTGTTTTTTTCTCGCTACCGGAGTTTTAATGCAGTTCAATTTAAGGACGTCCGCGAACAGCCCATCTTAATATTTTAATTAATTTAGAAATGCGCCGTTAAATACAACCACATAAATTTTACTTGATCAAACCTCCGATATGCCACTCAACGTCAGTTCCACTCGAAAGTGCTAACATGGCTAACATCTTACAATTACTTCCATGTCTTATTATTTTTTTTTTTTTCGCCATCTGAGCTTTAAGGCAGTTCGCTAACAGCCCATCTTAATTTTTGAGTTAGATCAGTAAAACAACAGTAAATATTACTGTGTCAGACCGACAACATCCGTTAAGAGGACCAACCGTTAGTGTCTCTTTCACTGCCAAACTGAATTTACAGAACCGTTAACTTAAACGTTTACTTACAGAAAAGTTAACCGCTTTATTGTAAGCGGTTAACTTCCAGTTTACAGAAAAAGAGTCATTGTAGACTACAAAGGCTTCCAATTTTAATTTAAAGCTAAATTATTTGACAATACTTACACTTATGTACAATATTTATAATATTGAGATGTTTTCCCGAAAATGAATTGGAGGTGTTATTTTAAAAAAAGAAATTACGTTTTGTCTATAATGTACAATTGCATCTAAAAATTCTCACTGCAATATTCATCATTTATTCCAAAACTTCAACAACCTTTAATTTTAAAATGTTACTCTCTTCAATAAACTTTGGACAAAAAAAAGGACAACTGTAACAAATGATAAAATGGTGACCCCATCTCCTGTGCACAGTGCTTAATTAACAACAACCTTTCATGCCCTGTGGTGGCACAAAAAATAAATTTTTTTCCAACCATTGAGTCCTCAAATTCTAGACTATATTTATGTGTTTAAACAGATTTAAAACTTACCGAAGTTGCATACTGTGTGTCATATTATTAAATTCATTTTAACACACAATGTGTAAAATTAACACAAAATATGCTTTTAATTTAATAACACATTTTTTGTGTTCTTTTTTAACATCTTTTTTTAGAGTGTAATTCAGCTTAATGTCATAAATGATTTACACACTCATACTTTTTTAAAAATATATATACATTTCTATATATCACATAATTAGTCTATTTTATTTTATGTGTGCATTAAATTTATTAATCTGGGACCTGAGTCGGAATTTGAGTCAAATGTGTTTGACAGAAAATGTTCATTGTTGTGAGCAACAAATAGAAGAAATGTTAACAATTCATCTAACATTGTTTTGAGAAATTTGTTTGAATAAATTACATTTT